>NW_009597271.1:0-17785 GCF_000690535.1 Cariama cristata
ATTCAGTCGCGTCCGAGAGAGGTGTGAAGGTGAAGCGCTCGAGTGCCTGGGGCAGCCGTTCCAGGAGTGCCTCAGGGCGGCCATCTCCTGCCCAGGGTCGCTGCCTCGCAGCCCGCCTCCTGCCCCACCACCGTTCCCCTGGCTGCCCCCTCCCCAAGGTACCTGTGAGGGGAAAGGAGGAACGGTGGAGGGGAAGGGGTGACAAGGGACAGAAGTGGTGGTCCTCCTTGGGCAGAGGGGAGCTTCGGGGGCTGTGGTACAGGGCTGTGAGGGGACCATTGGGGGTTTGTTGTGAAAGGCTGGTGTCCTGAGAGGGCAGATAGGCTGTGGAGCAGGCCAGGGTGAAAGGGAGGACACTGAGCTGGCCGAGGGAGGGCGAGTTGAGAGGGCTAGATGATTATGGGGTGGAGGGTACGAGGAGGGTATTGCTGCTACCTTTTCTTTGCCTAGCACTAGCATGGTCGCTTGGCTTGGCCAAGCTACATGCATTGAGGGAGCAATACTGAGTCCTAGCCCTGACCTTTCAAGGAAACCAAGAAGTGACACAACCCTGCTCCTCCATCGAGAGAGGAGAAATCAGGGGCAAGAGGGGAGCCTGCTCCTCAGTTCTTGTGTTCACTCAGCAGTTTTCTTTATACATTTACACAGGGATAAGAAGGTCAAGTGCAAATCTTAGGAATGCTGTATTTCTGATAGCCAAAATGAGGCAGTTCTGTGCGAGGTTGGGAAGCTGTGTTTGTGTCCCTGCTCCTGCACTGGGGTTCCCGCTAGTAACACCTGGGTGCCTGCGGGAGAGTTTCTTTGAACCAGAAACCCAGATCCTCCCATCTCTGTATCCTCCTGCACCTTCCTGCCCTTAATATCCTTCTACTTATTTCTCAAGTCACCCAAAGCCTTTTAGCCCTGAGTTTGCTCTTTCATACCACCCTTAACCCTAACTCTGGATAGAACCAAAAGCTGTTCCTTGCAAGTTTGCCTTATCCCCAGTTCGTCCGTAGCTGTTGTTTAGCTGCCTCTGCTCTGCCTATCCCCCTCCTTTCCGACTCCTTCAGCATCCTCACTGGTTGTGAGCGTTACTTACCTTCTGGCTGATACTACACAAGCTAAACCCAGTGGCTTTCTCGGTAGAAGCAAAGACGGGCTCCTGCTCCGTCTGGGCGTTCAGAAACCTGAATGCCTCGTTAAATCATTTCCAGAGTAAGAGGCAGTACGAGTTCAGGCTCTGTTTTGCCGAGGAAGAAATCGAATCCAATTTCTCTTGCCCTGTGTAGCTGTTCCAGTCACTCGGTTTGGATATAAAAAGCAATATTCTTGAATCTATCTTTGAATGTCTGATTTTATTTTTTTTTCCCCAAATAAAACTCCTCAGCAAATTTAGCAATATTTAGTGATTCTGAGTGTATGAAAGTTAGAGTTCAAAAGTAATCTCCAGAAGTAAAGAATCGAAAGTACAGTTGGGAAAAAGTATACTTAAGTTTAAAGGTGATAATTGGGGAGAAAAAAAAATCCATTTCTAGTTTCCGTGCCTGAATCTTCAGAAACTTTGATATTTAACATTATTAGGCACAGTTAACCTGTAAAATAATATGCTTTTAAAGCAAAGATTTTCTGTTTGTGAAAGGCAGAACCAGGATTTTTTGCTTATTTCCCTTTCTTGGTAGTATTTCTTCATTCTTTCAGCACGTAGCCTCAGGTTCATTTTACTTGCTGTTTAATATTTGTAAAATAATAATTTCTGAGCATTTTGTGTGTGTGTGTCGTGCCCCCGAATGCTTTCCTAAGCATATCCTTTTTTTTCTGATTCTGTCTCCCTGTTGGAGTTGAGCTTTTAAAAAGTTGCATTTTTGTGGAATTGCATTTGAACATTTGTGACATTGTTTTGCTTGTGTATTTTTACTTTAGTTTGCTGATTTTTTTTTTTAATTTTTTAAACTTTTATTTAAAGAGCCAGTAGCTGAGTCACAAGAGACTGTCAGAGTAATGGTCTGTTCAATACTCCCTTGAAAATCAAGGCATTATAATTGTTCTCTTGCTTAAACAGTTACTTTGCTTGTGATCACCTGAAGGAGCATAAAAATAAATGGATATTTAGGTGCTTAAATGCCTTTAAAAATTACAGTCCAAAGTGCCACAGTAGAGCTGTGACTAAGGCACTTAAAAACAATTCAGAGAGCCCAGTACGGAAAACAAACAAATACTAATCAACTCGAAAGGCTAGAGAAGGTGAAATTTGCCCTTTTCAATACTTAGGATACTTTGGGTGATAAAACATTACTTTTACTAAACAGAGGAGTTTTGCAACATCTGCCACTTGGACAATTTTAATCATATTATTTACCAAATCTCCTTGAACGAGGATATCTGGAGTTTCCTGGCTAGGTGGGGCTGTTTCTGTCGAACATTTACTTTTTTTTTTTAGGTACACTCATTTATTGAGCCACAAAAGGAACATAGGATGTGTAATTGGCATCAAGCTCCACATCTGTTACCTTGCCAATAGCCTGCGCACCTACAATACCCATGTTAATTCAAATATAGCAAATGCCATCATGGTAATCTTACCAATTTTATTGACATTCCAGCTTTTTCATGATGAAAATATCAAATACAAAGGCAAATTCTGTGTCTTTCTGTGTCTTTCTGCAGTCCTCCTGTCTTTGTACAATATAGTTGGTGGGACAAAGAAGTGGACGTCAAGAAAGAAGCAAAAAACTAGAGCTGGCACTACACGAGACCATGAAGGCAGAAGCAGAAGTACAAAACAATAAAGAGGAAGCCAAAAAGCCGAAGGTCAAAGACCAGAAGCTAACATCAGTCTTTGGTGTGGCAGACTTAAAAAATGGTAATAATGTTTTGTCTATTCTTCACTCTCATATTTTCTGTTTCTAATGCCTGCTGTTCCATTCTCTGTCTTTAGGCTTCATTTTTTCCTATTCTTTACCTCTTCACTGAGGAATATATAGATGATTCTCATTTTGCCCTGCCAAGTAACCATTTTGGGTTTTTTGGGAAGGGATTACATGAGGATCTTAGAGCTTTTTACCATTTTAAGTCCTCAAATTGGCCATTGCAGCCAAAAAGTTCTAGAAGCTGACCCTGTCTCTTTCCAAACACAGCGCGTACTGCTTCTGGATTTGCTAAACCATGAATTAGGCCCTAGTTATTCTGCTGCATCACTAGTTTGGCCTCTCAAAAGCTGTCATGAGTATTTCAGGTGTACATACTGTTCTATCCCAGCTATAGCCCACTCTTACCACTGATGGTATGCATTTCAGAGTTGTTCTCAGTTTCTGTTCCATGTCCTCTCTCCCTTTCATGATGACTTCAGAAGAAAAACTTCTAATTTCTAACTACAGTTACTTATACTGCTTTGGGACACAGAATGCGCCATCTTTTTATGCAGTGTGAACAGCTGTGACTTGCTTTTTCCAATTCTCTCAGGCTAGTTCCTTTCTTTGAAACTGAGACAAAGAATATCAGAGGCAGGCTGAAGGGGAAACTTGAAGCCTGTGTGGTAGACAGCGTGTGGTCCTACATGTAGCTCTTCATTTTGTTATTAGGCCTGGCTGTGTAAAAGGCTGAATAAAAATCCTCATACAGGCAGCCTTTGACTTCTGTTTCTTTATTTTATGTTTAGGTGTGTTATGAGAGGACTGGAAAACAGAGGAACTAGGAGACATCTGAGTATGATAATCCAGGCTTACTTGGATTTTTTCTGTCAGTTGCCAAACAAAAATAAATGTTATCTGCTTGAGCACCATGAGAATAGATTGAACGCTTTCTCAGGTCTGACCAAGATGCTGGGCCTGTGTACTGAATGGTTGAATAAGTGCAAGAGGAATTTGCCACTTTCAAATAACTTTCACTTTCTTTTCTCATACCTATGTCCAGGCCTCACTTCCTCTTTTTGTGTGCCTACAGGAGCTGTTGGACTGTACAATGTTGGACAGAGCTGCTGCCTGAACTCTCTGCTCCAGATGTTCTTCATGAACATACACTTCACAGGCATACTTCGAAGGTACCACCTGTTTGAACTACCTGAGATACTTCCTTTGTTGCTCTGTTGTCTCCGCTCCTTTTTTTGTATGGGATGTACATTTGAAGTCTTGGATTATCAAGGTGCTTTTAGCTCACTCAACAAAGTCTCTGCCTTGTGGTGTCTGTCATGTACAGACTAGGGCCTGCAAAGGTAGAAGTTGTGGTGTTCTGACTTGTCAGTCATCTCTGATTCATGTGCTGTTTGCACACTGGTAAGCTGCCGTCTTGAACTGAGTCTTTATGACTTGTATCTCTTTTTTCCATAACAGGGTATGATTTTATTCCAGATATACTCATAGGCCGTTTTACCTAAAGGATGTGTTGTACATAACCATATCCAGTATTAATTTTGTAACTTTAAGCATGTAAACTTAAACGTATTGTGATCCATAGCCTGATTGTCCTGGCTAGTACCTGATAAGAAGTGTTGTTGCAGATAGGCGATACCTAGTCTTATTTTGTTTTGCTTGACTGTGTTCTCTGCTTTTTTGTGAGGAGGATTTGGGCTTCTCCCTCCCTACCAACAGCACTAATAACTGGTTTGTTTTGTTTTCAGTTTACTCAGTTCACTGCAGCTTTAATCATCTAAGTGGATCATTCCTATTCAGTCCTCCTTTCTCCAAATTTCTTACACACTCGCCAGTGTGCAGAGGGGGAAGAAGACAAATTACCCGCACACAGAGATGAGAAGTGTCATAAATGGGCAAAGCTAAATAATCTAGACAGTAGGTTACCATTGTTATTTGAAGAAAGACCTAGAAAAACCTGTGGATTGGAATAAATTTGGGGAGGGTAAAGAGCTTTCCAGTTGGCATATAGTTGAAATACAAGCATTATGATATACATGCCCATGAAGTTTTAAGGGTATATTGAGAATGAAGGCATGAACAGGTGGGAAGCAAGAACAGCTCTGAAGCTGGCTGGAACAAATGTTGTGCTGGCTGGAACTAATGTTGTTTCTAGAGCCCAGAAAGCACTTCAGCTCCTGCTCGGTTTGCCCCTTATTCAGAAAATGGCCAACTTAAAATTGTGGCCTTTTCCTTTAGAACTGTGAGATGAGCTAGTGCAGGCATCTGCTTTCCCTTTTTCCTTCTTTTGCTGAAAACATGCCCTTTCTCATTCCTCTTGAGTTGCTACCTGTGTTATCCACCTATGCTCCTTCAGGTGTGATGTCTGAGATTTCTCCATTGTACCGCTTGATTACCATTCGTGTTGCTCCTTCTCTTTATAGGATCACAGTGCCACCATGTGATGTGCAGAAGAGGAGGAATGTCCCATACCAAATGCTCCTGTTGCTGGAGGAGATGCAGTGTGGCAAGCAGAAAGCTGTTTCTCCCACAGCCCTTGCATGCTGTCTTTCAGTATACAGAGTGAAATGTAAGAAGCACTGCCTCATGCCCACCTCTGGAGACCAGGGATGTTAATTACTAAGCACTAACAAGCAGTGCAAACTCTGACATCTCAGAGATTCAGAAATGTGAAGAGTTAGGTACACAATGATATAGTGCTCTTTATAGCTGCCTCTCAGTTGTGAGTGAGATGCTGTGTCTTGTGAAGCAGGGGGGGAAAGCCCCTGCTGGATATCCTTGCTGATGTCCAAAGGGTGGGAAGACTATCAGACTGCTAGAAAAATCAGTGACTGATACTGGCCGGATGGAAAGGGTTGTGCAGGGCAGAGGGAGGACAGCTTGTAGCTTGATTTATCTTGGTATACTGGCATGATAATAGTGAAACAGCTGCTATTGCTTATTAGAAGGAAGAAATCATGTGGAAAACATACTGAGTTCACCTAGATCCCCAAGGACAGAAACCATATCCTTCCTGTTCCTTGTTATAAGGGCAGAGAGAAGGATTTGCTGGCTTGACCTTCCACCTGGGCAGGGTCCCAAAGGAGAGAGAGTACTAAATGCACGGGTGACTGCTGACGATGGGATGCTGAGTGTCTGTTTATGTACACAAATAACCACAGAATATCCAAATGCCCTGATCTTTATCGTATCAAAGCCAAAACCAGACAGCACTGAAAGGGACAGATGGTAGCCAGCCCAGACCTGTATTAAAGAGGAACATGAGATAACGTGAATAGACCTGGGGGTGCTGGTTGACAGCCGGCTGAACATGAGCCAGCAGTGTGCCCAGGTAGCCAAGAAGGCCGATGACATCCTGGCTTGTATCAGCAATAGTGTGACCAGCAGGACTAGGGAAGTGGTTGTCCCCCTGTACTCGGCACTGGTGAGGCTGCACCTCGAGTGCTGTGTTCAGTTCTGAGCTACAAGAAAGATGTTGAGGTGCTGGAGCGAGTCCAGAGAAGGGCAACGAAGGTGGTGAAGGGCCTGGAGCACAAGTCTGATGGGGAGCAGCTGAGGGAGCTGGGGGTGTTTAGTCTGGAGAAGAGGAGGCTGAGGGAAGACCTGATCGCTCTCTACAACTACCTGAAAGGAGGTTGTAGTGAGGTGGGGGTTGGTCTCTTCTCCCAGGCAACCAGTGACAGGACAAGAGGGCATAGTCTGAAACTGCACCAGGGGAAGTTCAGGCTAGAAATTAGGAGGCATTTCTTCACAGAAAGAATTGGAATTAAGCATTGGAATGGGCTGCTCAGGGAGGTGGCGGAGTCACCATCCCTGGAGGTGTTTAAGAAAAGACTGGATGTGGCACTTAGTGCCATGTTCTAGTTGACATGGGCGTGTTAGGGCTAAGGTTGGACTCGATGATCCTAGAGGTCTGTTCCAACCTAGTCGATTCTGTGATTTCTGTTTGGATTATTTTTCCCCCTGAGACTGAATGGCTCTTCATTCTACCTTTTCTTTTCCAGTTACAGAGAGATGCCCAAAGAGAGTTTGTAAAGCTTGACAGTTTCCTACCTTCTTGTTCTGCTTTAAAATTCAGGTGTGGTTCATAGAAGTCCTATATCCCAGCAAGTGGTGCTTTACTTGGATTGCAAATGTGCTATTAAACATGAGGAAAGCTGTATTTCCTGAGCTTCATTTAGTCATGGATGTCTGTAATCTTACTAGAACCTAGCTGAAGTCAGTACCTGCAGACTTGTAGGGAAGTTGAAAGCACTTCCACATCAGGGTGTTGGATTATTCCACAAATTTTGTTTCACCTATGATCAATCATAGAGGTAGTCCAGAAATACCAAGATTTTGCTGAACTATGTCTAGTTTTTTGCCCAGTTCCTAAATCTTGAGTTCATCGTGGGCTGAGAACATCAGTTGTTTGCATTCAAGGGTGTGGATTTTTTTTTTTCCTGCCTAAATTCAATCTTGAAGCAATTCTCTGCTGAGCCATTCTAAGCAAGCTGTGCATTGAGCTGTATCCAACCATCTTAAGTTTCTTAATATGCCGGTTTAGTCAGAGTGGAAAGCCGAAGCATAATGTTACTACATCATCCTTGACTTCCTGTGCTGAAACTGTGTGCTTTTTTCCCAGGGTAGGGATCAAGGGGTTTATACCATTCTGTGGATGAGACATATGGATATGCCTCCCTATCATATTTATCTCAGCACTCAGGAGTGTTATAGCCTTAGCAAGGGGATGGGGGAGACAAGTCTGTGGAGTAACGAAGGTGGAAAAGAGAACAGAATCTTCCCTATATTGTTTCTAAGAAGGACTCAAATAAATGCAACCCTCCATGAGACATCTGAGCCCTGTTGTCTGGCTGGTATTGGGTATACTCCTGGCCCTGACAGGAGTGACAAGGACATGACTTTTGCACTGGGTTGTACAATGGGCGCACTCAAGCCCTCCCATCTTTTCCCATTGCCTGCTCAGGTCACATGGAGACATTGCAGCTCGTCTCCAGTCTAAGCTCTGTCCCTGGCAGGGAGTGGCACAGGAACAAGAGACTGGATCTAATGGGGGACAATAAATCTCTCTTTGCCATCTGTGGGAAATGTGTGCTTGGTGCTGTTCATAATACTGATTGAGGTTGTATTTTCTGTTTGTCCAGTGTTTGTGCAGCATGATGCTGCCCAGCTCTTTCTGACTCTCTGGAACTTGATAAAGAGGCAGATGAAAAAGCCAGAGCTGGTAAGTATGGTCAGCGAAGGGAACACCAGGTCCTTTGGCCCTTGTCATGTGTGGTTTCCTCTGCTTCTTGAAGAAGAATCCCATTCACTGATGATTGTCCTAAATGCAGTTCTAAAATTGTCCCCTATCTGGATCTTTCCTTGTATCTTTTAAATGGGAGAGGGAATCTTGATTTCATAGGCTTCAGCATTTTGAGTCACAGTTCATCCTACTTTTAGGGCATACCAGAGTCTCCGTTCTAAAGGGAGAGCTGGTTAATAACAAAAAGTTTGATCTTTTTGCAACAGTGAATTTAGTTATCTTGCATTTCTTTTTTTCCCAAATTTCACTAAGCATTTATTGGTATGTCTTGACACAACTCCTCTGTTCTTTGAAGTCAGTCATGAGCATTTCATTATAATTAGTTACTGTTAGTATGTTGTGTATCTGACAGCTCCTCCCAGGGGAGCTGTGTAAGGGGAGCTGTGTAAGGTAAGAGAAAAGTGACTCTTCCTCAACCCACTGTCATAGTTTTAGTCATACAGAAGACAGTCCCCTGTTGCAGTTCCAAACAAAACAGTAACATTCTGCATTGAAGCAGACATTTAACTGTCTGATCTTGTTATAGGCTGTGTCTTTCCTCTCTGCTAGGGGATGAGGGGAAGGAGTTGTTCCCCTTTAAATGGTGGGAAGTGCCCCTGTCCACATCTGTCAATATCAGATCTGGGTTCAAGCCTTAAAGCAGTAACATTGCATGAAGTAACACATCCACATGGGCTTTCCCACCCACAGAGGGAAATACCTCAGCTATGTTCTTCATAAACCTTGTTTTGCCCTCTTTTTACTTCTCCAGGTTGAAGAGCTGAGTGATTTGTACACTATCTGTGTACAGGAGCACTTGGCCTGTCAGAGATGTTCTTCTGAAACGATGAGGAACAGCACCATGTTAACCCTTCCACTCCCACTGTTGGATTCCCATTCTCGCATGCTGAAGACTCTGGTAAGTTCAGTGGCAGCACTGTTTCCTTAGGATGAAGATTCCTCTCTGTACACTGTGGGAGCCTTCTCCTTTCAGCGCTGGTGTCTCCAGGGACTCGCCTAGAATCTCTGGGACTTTGAGGTGATCTTTTCTCATTCACGTTTCTTCTTTGTTTTGAGGGGTTCTAAATTTCTCCAAAAAATGGTTTGATTTGGGGAACGGAAAATGAAGACCTTGAATTGCCTTTCTAAAAAGGGTGTTGACTAAATACTCTGTAAGACTCAAAGACTCATACTACACAGTGATGTGTATCTGTGAGACCTTAGATACCACAGTGAGGTGCCCTAGGTAACTTGTAATCCTTGGCCAGAAGCACTACATTTGCCCAGTGCAGTGTTCTTTTATCATTAAATCAGTACTGCTGTTCCATATCCAGATAAAGCAGTGATGGTGGCTATGTAGGTGCTGCCACAAATAGACAGTGGATTTTTCAGGTGACAGTGGACCATTAGACCTTATTTATTCTCTGATCACTTTATACTGTTTCAGCCTAAAGGAACCTCTTTCAAAACCTCTAAGGCTTTGAAGTAGGTATAAAAGACACTTAGGCATCAATATCTATTTTGTGGAAAATGTGGTACTCTATTTTTTTCAACTAATGTAATGACAGCAGCAGCTAGGAAAAATGGGGTACCTTTTTTTTAGGCTGCTAAGTACTCTTTTGTCCTTTGAATAAAATACGCCTTCTGTAGCTTTGCTGTTTGCTTGTACCCTGTGAAACAAAGTAGAAATAGAAATCCAGCCTGAAGGAATGCATTTGAAAGAAATCTCCTTTGTCATCTTAGGAGGACTGTCTGCAATGCTTTTTCGACCCAGAAGAGCTGACCGATCACAACATGTGTTTCTGTGAACAGTGTGGAAGGAAAACACCTTTTCTGCAGGTAACCAGAGAATTATTTCCCCATCTGACTTTTGCACTCAGAACTGCTTTTGGGACTGGGAAGGTAGGAGAAAGGACCCAACCATATCAGTTTAAGAGATCAACAACTCAAAGGTTTGTCAGTACAGCAATGTCAGCTAGGTATAAACCGCATGCATCTTTCCTGGTAGGATGTTCCCTACTGTAGATGTAGCTCTCGCAACAAAAGAATGCTTTCATGAGTTTTAGTGTAAGTTACCGAGGGATGTAGCATTTCTGTACCAGCAGAAAAGCTTCTGTTGGTTTACGTTGTGTTTCCACTGTGGGGCTTTACACTGCTGCATAGCTCCAGGGGTAAACAAAAATATGTTACTGGAGCTGTGCATACACATAAAAGTAGGATGCTGTAGTGTGATTTCCTTTCTTCCCTGCTCTCCACTGGGCTCCCCATTTTTTACAGTATTGGTCTCTGCCGGACGATGAATTAGCTGTTTCATGAAGAGGCAAGTGCATTGAAGAGAGAGGTGTGTGAGGGACACTGCCTCAGCCTCAGGCTTGGAGGGGACTTTCCACAACCTTTTCACCATTGAGCCACCTCTGAGGCCACAGTGCATCCATATGTCTTGGTGGCAGCCATGGCGGCAGCAGTAATATCAACAAAGGCAGAGCTGGAAGGAATGAGCTGTCAGCTTGGCATCCTCCACAGAGCTCTAGTGGCCACGTGTCACAAGGAAGTTGGCTTGCCTCTCCTCACCTACCTAGTGCTACCAACCTAGGGTTAAGAAAGCAGATGAGAAATGAAGCAGCCCTTGAGATGCCCAAGGCTGGGTGCTGATCATGCTGAAGTTGAAGAACTTGGTTATCACAGCTCCGTTAAGTGTATGTGTCTCGTGCAGATGAGCTACAAAGGTTTGGTGTCTGCTATCTGGTGGAATTGGCAATTGTTCATTGTAGCACTGACTGTTCTCCATGCTACATTCACTGGGTGGTAATGGCTGTTTCCAGCCCACCTTCCCAGGGTTTGTTCCTTAGTTTTCAATTGCATTATTTATTGTTTTACAGAGCATGAAGCTAGTCCATCTGCCACAGACTCTGACCATACACCTCAAGCGCTTCCGCTTTGAAAAATCAGCCTACATTCACAAGCTTAGTCACTATCTGCCATTCCCACAAGACCTTGATTTCAATGCAATCTTGACAGAAAATCAGTGCCAAGCACATGACGATGAAAAGGTGAGATACTCTAATGCCCTGTTTAAACAGGACAGATTTTCCTCTCCCCTAATCTCAAGTCTCATAAAAACTTAAGAGATCACATCAGTACTTGCTTCAGTTCAAAGCACCTGTCTTAAAAATGAATGTCTTGGGCTTTACCTGTGCCTGGTGGTGTCTCACATCACATGGTTTTAACTGGTTCAGGCATTACTCAATTTACTGTGCTCAGATTAAATCACCAAGGGCACCATAACTGGAGCTTTCTGCCATAAGGAAAAAAAACAGGCTTAAAAAACCTGACAACCAATCTCTTTTTTTCTGAGGGTGTTTAGCATAACTTTTTTTGTCCATTTCTAAATATACTAGAGAAAAGATGAAAACACAGTTCACTTGGATGACCAAATCCAGACATTGTAAACAGTGTCTTAGAGGCAACTTCTGTCCTGTGATTCAGCCTCCAGGGCAAGATGGCCTCATTGAGCAGCAGACCTACTGCTTTGCAGAGGTCACTAGCCCAAGACAGGGCAACTCCATTCCTGGCAGTTTCCCATGCAGTGGTGTTTGCCCCAGAGTTGAGGTTAGATGGGGGACGACAGCTTTGCCAAGCAGCTGAGGGTGAGCTGCCACACTGTGGATCTGTTCCCCTTACTGAGAAATCACAAGGGGAAGTGTGGCAACAGCAAAACGCCATTGGCGCAGTGTTGGCTGCAGTGTAATCCGTTTGCTGCCCCTTTGCTGTCCTACTGCTTTTTTCGCATTCCTGTGATCTCCAGGGAGAAAATCTGAGGGAAGGCAGGATACTCAAGGCTGACCAAATCTTTCTCCTTTTTCCTTACAAAACACACATTCTTGCTGTCCTGGCTACTGCTTCTCTTCAACCGGTGGTAAATGAGAATTGCTGCACTGAATGTTACTCTGTGGCTCTTCACAGGCTGCCTGGCAGTATGAACTTTTTGCTGTTGTTGCTCATTCAGGATCAACTAGTTGTGGACACTACTGTGCCTATATTCGAAGTCTCACAGAATGTAAATGGTACTGCTTCAACGATTCTGAGGTTTGCCAGGTGAGGAGACAAATCCACATTTCTTTTGTAGCTTCCTGGACAGTCCTCCAGATCTCATTCAGTCTGACTGACTGCTAATTAAAGAGAACTAGGAAAGAAAGCTGAAGCTGCAGAGCTTTGTGCATCTTATGCCTCTGCTACAGCATACTCTGAGCTGAGCGCAAAGCGGCTCTAGCATCTGTACCAAACAAGGCCTCAGGTTCTGGTTTGCAATTTGCAGAGGCAGCCATTTGCTGTATACTCTACTTTAGGTACTCTAGATCTGTTTAATGTATGTGCTCAGAAGAGGCAAAGGAACTGTTTTGCCTCAAAGAGCAAAAGCAATAAACATATTTATTAAGAGGTGTTTAATTCCTGGAAGTACCACTTACACTGCTCTATTGAGAATTGCTGTGCTGGTATCACAATGTGTCCATCTCTTAAGAGTTTTTACCAGCCTCCCCTTGTGTTTTTCTTCTCTAGGTATCATGGGATGATGTTAAATGCACCTATGGACATTCCAACCTCCACTGGTAAGCAAACACATCTCTGTTTTTCCCTAATGCTGCTGTGGGGTTTGGAATGAGGGTAGCAAAGAGGGGGAAGGCAAATGGTTTGAACTGCATATTGCCTGGAATGTACTGGGGGTGCCGGAGAGCAGAAGAGGCATCCTTGTGTTCTGGTCACTCTGATGTGACTGTGTATGACTATACCGGCAGCCTGCAGGATTACTGTGTAGTCACAAACGGGGATGCAGGAGTGGTCTTCTTACTTATGATTGCCACTTGCACCCTAGCTAGATACGTCAGTCAGGATTCCTCCATGTTTTTTGTTTTGATGCATCATAAGGAAAATGAGCCGTGGAGGGAGATAATCCCTCCTGTAAGCTATAGCACTGCCAGGGAATCAGCTTTATATGCTGCCTCAGGAACACTGGAGAGGGCCAGTTCAGTTGACCTAAACCTCAAAAAGCTGGGAGGTTACTTGCAACCTAGATCTTCAAACATACATCTTGTTTTGTTTTTTCTTTGCTTCCACAGGGGAGAAACAGCCTATCTCTTGATTTACATGAAAAAACATCCTCAGTAGCCTTACCCAGGAGTATCAGAATGTCTTGGGAAGCTGTGCATTGCCCATGGAGCTCAGCACCTCCGTGCCAGTGTGGATGTGTACAATCGTTCCACAAGAAAGACATTCTGCACTCAGCGACCTCTGCCTTCACATTTATTTATGAAAATAGTGCAGTAGTGCAGGAGAGACTCAGTGAGAGAAAGGATCTAAGAACTGTTGCACCTAGAAACTTTTTCTTTCATATATTTCTGATATTTATGTGATTCTATATATTAATTTAATCTTAAAAGATAGTAAAGTTAGTCCCTGTCTCTGCTGACCTACCAGTTTCTTTAATGCTGATACTTGGATTCTAGTGCAGGGGAAGAGTTTGGCCTGAAAGCCTGTGTGATGTTCTAGGGAGGCACATGGTATGGCTGGGGGGCTGTGATAGCCATGCCTAGCCAGGAAGACTGTAAGAGCTTGAGACTTACTCCGCCCTTGTAGCGCCATGTTAGATGTTGGCAAGCTGGGCAGGGGACCCCAAAAGTCTTGACAAACAGCTGGAACAAGGACCAGAACCCTTATGACACATGCGCCAGTGATGTTTAGTCCTTAAAACCTTCCTGAAAACAAATCACTGCAGGGCTTGAGATGTATTTGAAAGCTGGTGTCAGCATAAAAATGTGTTTTAAGATCAGGAGCTATTGTAGTAGTTCTGATCTACAAGATGGTTTTGTATATATTTATGCAGATGATTGTTGGCTTAGGATGCTTATCAGGCATTTATATGCATTTTCTTTCCTGTATAGAGGAAAATATTCAGAGCAACAGAGATTCTGAAGCTAGCTAGTGATTTTGCACAATACAGTCGATACAATGTGATAAGAGGGGAAGTGAGACACCTTGTGTGCTTGAACTTTTGGGATTTTCCTTTAGTACTCTCTAGCTGGTTGCCAGCTGGAATTGTCTTGCTCAGTCCCTTCCTTGTCTGCCCGTGAAGTGGAAATGTCCCTCAAGCAGAAAGTGTTCTAGAGAAAACAATTTTATTAAGTGAGTGAGTAATTTTTAAATGTCCTGTTGACTCCTGTCACTCTGTGCTGTTGGTTCAGCCTGTGCTCCCATGGCAAGGCCATGCAGCTGGAAGGAAAATGTAGAGAGAGCTAGGAAGGAAGGTTGATAAGGTGACAATCAATCAGAAGAGTGTTCCAAAAGCTCTTGCAAGACTCAGCTGTGAGGAAAGTTAAAAACTGGTTGTGATGCTTTTACAGCGCTTATTGTGGAAAGTCTTGACATACCACAGTCTGTGAAAGGATTGGTGATTCCAGTAGTTTGAGGTCTAAAAGTACCTTCTAGCCTAACATATTCTTTGACTGTATCTTTACAAGGGTGCTATTCTTGTGTGACTGAGTGCATTTTAAAATTATTAGTTTAGTTTTAATAGCAGCTATATATAACCCAATTTTTTTTTATAATGATGATGAAGTTCCTAAATCATGTCTGTTTTCTTGGTATGTGGAAGGTGAATTGAGAAAATCTTGGCGCATAGCTGTGAAATTACATTTTTATGAACTAGTGGGTACTTATTTCACTGTACTAGCAAGGTCCATTATTCTGTTCAACTGTCTTGTATTTGTACTATTCATTCTCCATTAAAAAAAAATCCCAGTGTATTGTTTGTCACCAGGATGAGGAATTTTCAGCCTATTCGCCTTCAGGAATGTGTTACACAACACCTTGCAGTGGGTGAGTAAGAAAACCAAGTTCCTGTCTGCTTTATCCAGCACTTTGCATATGTGAAGTAGCTGAAAGACAGTGCACTTCCAGAAATTGAGAAGTTAATGGGTTAAGAGACTGACAAGACATTTCTCACTTGATATAACTTGAAATTAAAAAACAAGCTATGCTTATGAAAGATGCTTCAAATGTGTTGTAACCTTCCAGGTATATCACCCATCAAGGAAGCAATTGCTGAGATATGTTAAGAATCTTTTTGTCACTATCTCGGTGATAGCAGTCAGTGTTTTTTGAATAAAATAGTATGGGATAAATTCCTCAGAAAATAAGTCTCGTGGATTATTCTTGTTCTGTTTTTCCTAAACACTGTAAATGCAGGTGTTGTAACACTAAATACAGGCCACAGGCACAGATGTTGTATGCTCCGGTTAAGTATTCAGGCTAGAGCTACTGCTAATGTTTAAGCTCCAACGAGGAAGTGAGGCTAAACCTTCCCTGGGCACTTTGCCCTTGTGCTGGAGGCACAACAGGTTGATTGTCAGGTTTGCTGTCAGGTAAAAGCTTATGTTGCTTCCGGATCCAGGTGGGCCATGAGAGGAGCAGGACGGTGTGCAAACTGCATTGCATATAGATTTAAAAACTCTGCCCAACTTGAACTGCTTTTGCAAAAAGTCACCTTGGCTGTCTCTGTGTCCACAGCAAAGTTCAGTCATGCGCTGGATAAACTGCCCAAGGACGACGCTTAGCTAAGCGTGTGGGATTCAGTGCTAGCGTATGGATACACAGTTATCACATGGAGAGCAGGTACAAGGTGGTGACCACCTTGCCCAGGGGCTGGTGACAGAAAAGCACCACCTGCATTTCTGCCAGAAAAAAAACTTCTGCTGTAGGGCCACCACCGCAAAGGAGTTGGGATTATTTGTCCTGTGTTTGAGCCACTATGCGAATGAAGCCTCGCATGGGTAGCAAGGGCATTGAAAAGCCAGGTAAAGCCAAGAGTACGTGTGTGGAGAGATTGTTGTAGGTCCTGGTACTCTTCCTTTCCATTTTTTCTTTGGTTTGGGATTACCATGTCTTAAGGGAAGGGGCAGTAGCAAAATACACATTCTCTGCTTTGTCTCTGACAGACACCTCCTCAGAGTCAGTTATTCCCCACCTTCAAGAAACACACAGAAAAATAGAAAAAAGTAAATATATATAAGAAATGTTTACATCACACACGTGTAATCTCTGAAACTTCAGTATGTTGTAAATTCCAAAACTTTACATGAAAGTAAAAGAGAAATAATTTTTTGATACTTTACTTCCAGTATCGCTTTAATTTACAACAGTCACTTATCAACTAGTTATCATTGGTATTTACACAAAAATGATGCACATGAGATCTATGTTTAAAAAAGACCTTCAAAAAGGACCTATCCTAATATGAATTAAAAAAGGTGAGTTGATTAAAACTGTAGTTACTCTGAACTACCATGAATTGTGTAAATCATATTAGGACTTAGCATTACTAGTAATTTTAATAATAATGGCTTTACTGCTAATTTTGTGGATCACAATAATCTGCTGTATCTGACAGATTCCAATAGCGAATCCTGTGATAATATTCCTGCGGGGGAACAGTATTAGTTTTAAGTCGTCAAAGGTACCTTCTCCCAACAGGTTTAACCTTTGCTAAGCAGCTTCTCTCACTGGCAGTCGCTACTTTTTCTGCTCCCTGGGGACAGCTTCAGTTTTTGCCCTCCTGGAAGCCATGAACAGTGGTCCTTCACTGGCCCCCAGCGTTTCCTACAGCGCTGCCTTTTGGGCAGCTTTGTCTTACTGGGATCCTGCCCTTTAAGCCAAGTTTCTGGTCCCACACTGACGGAGGCCATACTTCTCCCAGGGACATTTTGGCAATGTCAAACCAGGATCGGCTTTGCTGGTAACATTCAGGCTTGGGGTTGGGCTTGGGCTTGAAGTTGTGAGAGGAGAGCAGCACTTTCCTAACAAATGCAAACAGAAATCTCAAACAACCTTTAGAAGGTACTTTATGAAGCAGTTAGTTTTTAGAAGAGAGATATTTAGCTCTGACTCTGTGCTGTTTCCCACATGGCAGGCTTATATTTTACTAGCTTCTGCATAAAAATGAGAGGTTTTTCATTTTCCAGAATAGGCTGCTATTCCTATTGAGCCTTGTAAAACTGTTTTTTCAGTTTATGCAGAAGAAGTTTTTTGGTTGTGAACTGTAAAAAAAAATCTAGTGTAGGACAGCATGCAAACAGAAAAGATCATACAGTAACAGTGACACAGTGTCAAGGCACCCAAAGCTGTTTGGCTTCCCACAAGTGGGTAAGCATAGGGAGTGACACATTGGCTGCTCCAGGAAACACAGGTACCATAGTCTGCCATTAATGATCATCAGTCTTGCAGATTAAGTAGCTTAGATTTTGAAGAGTCATGCAGAGCTAACATGATGGCTCTTGAAAAGACAAAGCTTTATTTATTTCTTAGCTCCTCTCTCAAGTAGGGGGACCCCTTCCTTACAAGGACTGTGTTTTCCCTGTGGTTCTTAACAAATCAAACTGTGGAAATGCCAAAATGCTTCCAAAAGTTTGTCCTTAACAGTGAAATAGAGATATAATCCACTGTCTACCTGATTATTTTAAATATATGTGCTGCCTTTGGTCCGGATAGAGTTAATTTTCTTCATCCTAGCTATTATGGAGCTACGTTTTTGGATTTGTGCTGGAAACGTTGTTGATCCTTCAGCAATGTTGTCACTTCAGCCACTGAGGCGAAGGGCTCTGGAGCG
>NW_009597272.1:0-1470 GCF_000690535.1 Cariama cristata
GCAACAAAGCTGGTGAAGGGCCTGGAGAGGAGCCCTCTCGTAAGGGTCTTATGAGGAGCGGCTGAGGGAGCTGGGGTTGTTTAGTCTGGAGAAGAGGAGGCTGAGAGGAGACCTGATCGCCCTCTACAACTACCTGAAAGGAGGTTGTAGCGAGGTGGGGGTCAGTCTCTTCTCCCCGGTAACTAGCGATAGGACAAGAGGAAACGGTCTCAAGTTGCACCAGGGGAGGTTCAGGTTGGACATTAGGAAGAAGTTCTTCACTGTAAGAGTCATTAGGCATTGGAACGGGCTTCCCAGGGAGGTGGTGGAGTCACCATCCCTGGAGGTGTTCAAAAAACGTTTAGATGTGGTGCTTCGAGACACGGTTTAGTGGGCATGGTGGCATCGGGTATACAGTTGGACTTGATGATCTTTGAGGTCTCTTCCAACGATAACGATTCTATGATTCTATAATAAAATTATATCCTTGGAACTCTTGTAATTCTCGCTAACAAACTCCTGAACAGAAATCTGGATGTCTGATTGTGCAGCACATATGCATCAAGCGTGACACAGTGTGACACATTAGACTTTCCTATTATACTCCTCACATGTAAATCTCTGTCATATAAAGCAATCTGCAGGCAGCAGAGGACACTGTGGAAAAACACGAGCAAAACTGAGCTCTAAAGCATGACTTTCCACTGCAGACACTGCAAACAGTTCCAGCCTCGGTTGTTATTGTTATATTGTTGAATTGTTATCTCTGTTAACCTGAAAATAACTCCAACAGTGGGGAGAGCTGCTGAAAAAGACCCTGACAGAAATTATCTGCTTCCCACATGGACACTGTAAATACACGTGCACAGATAAAGTAACCTTAAATGAATGGTAAAAGTCTGGCTCATTGTAAGTCAGTGGTAAAACTTTCAGGTTGGAATCTCACAAAATAAGTCTTACAGGATTGTATAGAAATGATAATATGAAAACAATTTAAAAAAATATTTGAAAAATTCTGGAGCAGCTGATGAAAAGTGTTGCAAAATAAATGCTGTGACCTTGAGATATGAAATAGTTAAATATCCCATTTCCAGAGGTGTTTTTACAAGTAAATCTTAGACTGTAGGCATATAGGCCATGTCCCCTATTCTAGAAGGCATGGCATTGTTGTCTATTGGATTTGGCAAACTGGTGAGGTGTAAGACTACATCATAGCAACTAAAGAGTTGGATCCATGTACACATCGATGTAGGTATTGCAACATAATCTTAGGTGGTAATGCAGGGATATCCGATAAGTCTGTCCTGCTCCCCTATATGGTGACAGGGTGGCTGGGGTCCTCACTGGGAAGAGGGAAGAACTGGTGTTAACCAGCTTTATTCACAGGCATTATTTGAATAATGGCCAGAGATAACTTTTCTTCAGGTGGCACAACCTTTTAGCAATCTACAAGAAGATATTTCCTGCCCACAACCCCCCCCCCCCCCTCCC
>NW_009597272.1:1512-35287 GCF_000690535.1 Cariama cristata
AGCAAGCTAGCAAACAAATTACTAGTTTGTAAATAATATTACCTGCAGAGTTGTTGAACTGCAATTTAACTTTGTGCTTTTTTGCTCCGCTGGCAAATTTACAAGCGCTCTGAGGATAAGTTGCTTTAGCTTTTTGGTAAGTTATTTGTAATGAGGACATTTCCCTGCATGCCATTCAAACACACAACGACAATCACCACTGTAAGGAAGCATTCATTATTGCTATGGTATGGCCCATGCCAATAAAATCTGGTGCTTGTGTTAATCAGCCGTGCGTATTACGCAGAAAATGTCCCCTGCCTCTTCCTGATTAGTGTGCAGATCAGCTGTATAAACATGCAAGGAACAAATCATCCTAATTACAAGGTATTTAGAAAGCTAGTAAGATGGATTGGTATTTGTTGTTCTTTGAACTTTAGAATTATTCTGATAATCAGTATATTGTGTCGTCTTGAAGGTTAGAGAAAGTTCAGGCTCTGCAGATGCATCTGGAGTGCAAATACCTAGCCCACGTAGTGCCAGCAACCTTGGTGAGACTTGATGTACACTACTAAATGCTTTAAACCTAGTGAAGAGCACTATAAAAGAACCAGGTGGTGTTTATTGCATGAGGGCTCTATTTATATATCTTTTCATTACATTTGAGGAAGGATTTGTGTCCTCTTCAGAATGTTAAAGCCAAAATGTGTGTCGGAAGTCTCTGATCTCCACAGTGCTGCTACAAGAAGATCTTCTTTGGAATGCCCTTTCCTCTACTTACTTAGGATTAATGTAATATAACCCCATTAATTTTCCTTGTCGATTTGCATTTATCTTCCTTTTCATGAACCATGAATTTCTGCTAGGGGTTCCAGAATCATCATTTTAGATAATCTAGATTAGACTATAGCTAAAAACTAGGACTATAGGAACCATGAGTGATTATTCAGTCGTTCTTGCCATGCAAATGTTCTTGATAGATGCTTTATTTAAACTCGCTCTTAAAACCTCCAGAGAAGGAGTGTCCGCAGTCTCCTTTGATTACCTGTTTGCTGGAGCACTCCGAAGGCAGCCTATTTGAATGCTGCGGTTACTAACATCTTAAATCATAGCCTTTAGTTTGAAGAGTGGCTCCCAGATGTTGCTTCACAAGTAGTGTGCTTGCTTGCTCATGTATAGGACATTGTGTAAGGCACGCAGTGAGTCAGAATTCACTGGGCATGCCATGAGCACAAGTAGGCAGCAGCACGTATGATGCCCCAGATTTCCTTGAATCTTAAAGAATCCCTAGCTCTGCTTATGTCATGGCTAGACAGGTGGGGAAGAGTGGTGGGGTTTTCTGGTTTTGGAGGGGGGGCATTTTACCTAGTATTCAACTTGCATTTTCTCTTCCACAATTTAAAGCTGACTTCTTGTATTCTCCTCAGCTGTCATGTAGAACGATCAATATTGTCTTTACTACAATGCTTGGAAGACTGACTTTCTTGTTCTTCTGTCTTCTAGCATAAACAAACTGATTTCCTTTGGTTAAGATTCTAAGCAGTGCTTGTTTTCTACCACTTTTGTCACTCCCTCTCTAATCTGTACTTACTTTCAAAGCATGCAGCCAAAAACTAGATATGGGACTCCAAACGACGTCTTACCTCCACAAAGTAAACATGGAATAATTACTTCCTTTTTTTGGTGTACGGATCTTCTCTTAACACAGTCTACCATCAGATGCTTTACTCTGAACTGCCAAAAACTCCAGATACATTTTTCCCCACAGTATTCTGCAAACATTTACTCATAATTTAGTATTTCTCATTTGTAGTATTTTTCATTCTTCTGTGAAGAGTTTTGTTTTATTAACATTAAAACATCTATAATAGACAAAATAAAATGTAGTTATCTCATTAGTATCTCAGTAAAGGGCTAGAAAGGAAAGTGATGAGGGTAGCTGACTAGAAATCAAGGGGTTTCTCAGACAGGAAGAGATTTATTTCAGGCATCAGTGAGGGAATTCCTCAGCAACGTGGAACTGCCAATCCATGAGCTTTGTTCTTATGCTCCTGTCCAGCCACTATCCCCACACATCTCAGGCAGAGGCTTAAAAGAACTGGTTTTTCTTTCTGTGCAGCACTCTCATTCTTTGCTCTAAATTTGTTAATTAAAATGACAGTACATTTATTAACCTGGAACTAGTACCTGCTTTGATTATAAAACAGAACTGTGGTTTTGTTTCAGTGAATTTCTCCTTTCCCCGCAGGCTGCAGTTCAAAGTGCTACAGTGATGATAAACCTTCCACATGTTCTAATTCTTGCAGAATGTGTCCCCTGACATCTTAGTGAAAAGAGTGAAGAAAATAAATGTATTTAGCTGACAGCCAGTCTTACTAACAGTTTATTCTTATCTGTCCTTGTAGTTTCCCTTTTGTTCTAACTATTTAAAACAGCCACAGGTTGGAAACAAAACTAATGAGTAGAGCTGGAGAGGCTTCCTTTCTAACACTCTGCTGCTGTTTCAGCAGCCGATTTCTCCAGCGTGACCTGGAAGCACAGAGTAATTTCATTCCTTTATAGCACTGTAACTCTGGAGTTACAGCTCTGAGATGCAGGTCCGGAACCTAGGAATTCTTTTCTGCTTTGTATTTGGACATGTAGTCAAAATAAAATTAAGCAAAAGCCAACCAACCAACCAACCAAATAAAACCTTAATAACACACAGAAAGAGCTTAAAGCCTATTTGGAAAAGCTACAGGAAGATGGAGGACAAAGGGCAGAACAACTGCAAACCTGGCCCAAAACTGCAAGACACCAGTTTTCCATGTCTGTTTTGCAGTATTAATAGACAATGTATTTGTAGAATCTGAGTATATACATACATACATACATACATACATATATATATATAAACTTATGTATGTTTATCACATCTTTTGTGGTCTAGGACTAGAAGGTACCCCTGGGGTCACTGCACCAATATTTCATATAATTCCTTTTCAGAAAAGAACATAAAGCAAATGTAAGGACTGTAAGAAAGGAATTGCCAGTTGTCATAACAAATATGTATTATTCCAGGAACTTAATTAACTATAAAATACTACTTCTTAGGATTTGAATATTTCTTTATATCAAGGCAATCAAAAGTCATAGATACCAGTAATAATTCTTTTGCATGTATATACATAGTTTTCTTCCTTTAAGTTTCTCTAACAATGTAAGTCATGAAATCATAGCAAGTCTAGAAACAAAAGTGTTAATCTTACAGCGATCTTTTGGGGATAGAAAAACTCTAGAAGATAACACAGGGCTACAGATACTGTCTATTTCTTTTGATATAAAAAAGAACAATAGCTAAGTGACATTGCTTGGGTGCTTAACGTCATCAGCAGTCTATTGGATGACTCTGGGTTCCACAGGTTTAAACAACATGTTTTATAACATATAATCTTTAAGGTATTTGAGGAGGAAAATGAAATTTATGGGGGGATCTAGAAGACAAGTGTACATACTAAATATGGAGCTGATAGTCAAATCCCACTTCTGCTCCTTTTTTCCACGGAATTCAGACTGATGTGTGGACAGCTGCAAAATAGTTAAGATTTTTGCCAGTATTTAGAATAGAAATTAAAGTTTCCAGTTGCATTCTTTCCTCTTTTTCCTCTTTTTCTTCTTTTTCCTCTTTATAAAAGGAGTCTTCTTAACAGTGAGAAAAACAAGAAGAGCTGAGTCCTGAATTGCTTCTTTTAATGTCCAGTTATTGATGTTGTTGCCTTCTCAGAATTTCCACTGTGTTGGATTTCTTTTTTTTTCCCCCTACTGTTTTCAGTTGCCACTGAAACATTTTGTTCACATTTGTAATTTCCATCCTTCAGAAAACTCCCTTCACATTATAATTTTATTGTAGTTAATAACAGTACATGACTGACATTTCCTTAACGGCAATGTCTTGACTTGTCACGTTAAAAAACCCAGTGACTGTGTGAAAATCCTAGATGCCTCCTCCTTTCAGGTACAATAAGCATAAACACTGGTCAGGCACTGAGACATTTCATATAAATTATTAAATTTCCATGGCTCTTATCTTTCTGTTTTTAGAGCATAGTGTTTGTGAGCTTTGGAACCAAGGTCCTGGAATTTGTTTCTACAGTTGAGATTTAGAAAATGAAAGAGCCAGACTTACTTGCTCACTATGCCCTCTAGAAGGAGAATAAAACAGTTTTCTGAGCTGGAAGTGGGTTTCATGTTCTGATATGCACTCTAATATTGATTATATAATTATATATAATAATATATATTTCATACACATATAATAATATTATTTTTGTAATACATAATTCTATACAATTCAGCACACAACATTAACCGATTGGCCTGAATTAGCTGTAGTCATATCCAAAGTTGCTGGAGTTCTAATTCAATTCTCACTGAAATCAATGGAAATGTTTTCATCAATTCAGATGTAGTTATGTTAAATGAAAATATAATCCTGTCCATGCTCATTTGCAGATGTTTACCCAGACATTTCCTTAATATAGTTTTGTGGGGTCTTATTTTCCTATATTTTGATTTTGGGTGTAAATGTTGTGTTCTTTGGTTTTGATTAGGTATTTTTTTGTGTCAGAATTGTGGAAGTTTCTTACTAATCTTGCCTTCCCAATGATATACATTGGAAGGAGATCAAAACAGTACTGTATCTTTTGAAATGTATGGCTTGCCTTGATAGCAGCATATCAGAGAATGTCAAGAATATAAAAAATTACAACACTGTTCTTTTGCACGTCAAACAACTTACTGTGAAATAAATAGCTAAAAGGAATTTAAAAAAAAAAATCTTCAATGCAGCAGTTAAGACAGAAAGTATTGAGAGGAAGGGAAATCCATTCTGACTGGTAGAATCCTTCTTAATGAAAATTGCTGATTCACATTCAGTGAGCAGACAGCTGTGAAGATTTAAGACATTAAATCTCACCAGCTGTTAATCACTCTCCAGCTGGCATGTATTGCCTGTGGATTAGATAGAGCTGGCAAAATGTAGTGTATGCCTAGGCTTCAGAGACTCACAGGCTGACTTTTTCAAGCAAATCCACCATTGTCAGTGGTTTGAATGAATATTCAGCGCATAGATGAGTATACCTTCTAATCTGTTGGGAGAAATCAGCACTAGTAAAAGAACAGGGCAGATAAGCAGGCCTCAGGAGTATCTTAAAGTGCTGCAGCAACACCAGTTAAAACTCATTTCTGGATTGGCTTTTTTTTAAATGAAAGTGACTACATGTAAACTGGGGAGCCTGAGGCTGCAATCCCAACTGGCAGTGTTCTCCTGCCATCCCTACTCCAATGTTGGGGATGACACCCAAGTATCCATTATTTTTCACTTCCATTCTTGCTATAAATAGGTAGAAAATCGATGCTGGATGCCAGAATAGAACTTCTGTATTCTTTGGCTATTTAATTTATTTTGGGCTTAAAATTCAACACAAACACTCCATGGAGACTTTTATTTACTACTTTTTTATTTGATTCCATAATTCTTAGTTTTCTTTAGAAGCAGAAGAGATAGAGCACCCCCTGCCAAAAAAAAAAAAAAAGAGGGTAATTTTGAGTATTGGATCTCAAATGAGAGTCAGTCATACACTGAAGAAAAGGTAAGAAGATGGTCAGATCCCGAAAGCAAGGGCCAAAATCCAGAGCAGTTCCAAACTTGTATTTCATTCAAACTCTTTCAGTGAAGCTGTGCCTCTTGCTAGCTGGTAATCTGCTTCCTTTCACAGCAGACTGGCTTCACTTACAGAGTGAGCTTAATGTTTATGCTAATTAACAAACTGTACTAGGAAATGTCCATACTTGTTTTGCATCATTCCAAAATTCAGTGAGGTTTTTCACAGAGCCCTATAGTGTAGAAGAATAGAAGATACACTTTCCAAAAGCACCAAACAGGATTCTTGAGCCAAAGGTCAGGTTTGTTCAAATGACTGACTTATATCAGAAATATCCAATCCCAATGAGCATCAGTGAGTATAGGCTCATGACAGTGAAATCAAGGTGGCAAGCAGGATTCTTTCAAACTACTGTAAGCAGAAATAGAATAACTAAGAAAGGTGTTAAATTGTTCTGCCTTCAAATAGGAGTTTTAGTAAAAGTTTTAATAAAACAAGTTTACCATGAGACACTCAAGTTCTTTAGGCATTGAGTCTTCAAGAGCAAATTGAAGAAAAGATTCCTGTTACAAAGGAGAATATACAGAGAAGGCTATATTACAGGGAAATAGAGCGTATAGCCTTTCTGACCTGCTCTGCAGTCATGCTAACATCAGAAGGTCCAAGGATACTTGAAAATGATGGTATAAGCTATAAATATTCTACCTGCTTCACTGAGCATTCTGAAACTAGAGTTCCTGTCTTGGGCTGCTCATTTGCTAGCTGCTTCAGAAAATAGGAGTCAGTAGCAAACACCAGTCACTTGTCAAAAAGTATCTTTAATGGGGTAAGAACAAATTGTAAAAATGAGGACAAACTGAGGACCTAAATTTTAACAACTATTGTCTCTGTTTTTTTGTGTCTGTGGCCATGACACCTGATTTGCAGTTTGGGAACTTTGCTGTGATGACAAAAGTCTGCCTGTAACGAGGAAGAGTCCAGCATCTTGTATGTTGTTCTCTGCTGAGAGAACTGGCAGCTGGCCCCGCACTGGTCTCTTACTGTAATGAGCCAAGGCAGAAAGCTAAAATTATGCCAGTTCTTGGTTTTGTTTTTGTTTTGTGTTGTGTGTCGTGTGTGTGTGTGTGTGTGTGTGTGTGTCCCGCAAGTGCTGTGCTAAGCTCATTTTAAGCTCTCTTTTGTATTAGATTAAAAATATGCTGGTGTTACAGAGATTATTCTAAACACCTGCTTCCAAGCACCAGATTTCAGTATAGTCATATTTTATGTAGAAAAGATCCAAAGCATTTTACAAACTGGGAAGCTGGCGCCAAATCCTCAATCACATGAGCATTCAGTGTGGAACCTGCTCTTCTCCGTTCCCTGAGACTTGCTCTGTGTTGCACACTTGCTAGGACAAGTCTTCCTTCAAAGGAATCTCTTCATTCAGGCCTAACGAAAACTACATACAGTGCAGGGAAAAGTCAGCTGCACTGCCGGCTAGGTTCATGAGACTGTAGATATGACAGAGAAAGGAGATTAAGTTGGGCTGAGGTTTCTGTTTGTACTGAATGAGAACAAACATATGTTCATGTAGGATGCGCTTGTACCCTATGAGAAAATGAAACTGTATTTAAAATGTGCTATCATCTTTATGGTCCTTGGCTTGCTTCAAAGTGAGGTTTTCAACTACAGAATGATTCAGTACCTTCCTATTATTGTGGGCCAAGTAGAAAACTCTCAATTTTAGAGGGTTTGCCTCTGTTTTTTTATGCTGCTTCTCTGAAAATAACACTGGTCTGGTTTCAAACGGCTGCATGTGCTGATACTAGTTCAGATTTGAGGTAAATATTGAAGTACTATAGAGGAAAATACACATTTTATATATATATACACACTCACAATATATTGGCCCTTTGTGGAAGCTATGGCAAGGTAGACAGAAACTTAGTATTTTGGGGGTCAAATTGCAGGAATAGTTTTCCAGAGCTTTGTTGAGAATTGCTTCTCCAAGCATACTGCCTTTAGAATTTTTCGGAAGTGTTCATACTTTTGATATAGTATTCTATCAAGAGATTGTAGAAGTGGAAAGTATGAAATAGGGATTTCAAACAATGCCGTGTCATCTTTCAAATCTAGTTTTGGCCAGAGGTTACAATGCCTATAACCGGTCTGCATTGCACTGGTGTGATTGCTAGATTTGATAGAGTGGTGTCAGGGGAGATTTAGGTTTTTTTAAAGAATACTGTAAATAACAACTGGAGCTACAAATGGATCCAGGCATTGTGATACTCAGTGTTGCACTGTCAAATTCCTGTTTGGCTCCACAAAACAAAGTGTTAGCGGTTTTGTTTCTGGTATGGGGACAGCTGTGCTTCACAGTAAATAGTATGGTGAGTGGGAGATGTCTCAGCTAAACAACAGGACAGGGCAATGATGTCAAATCCTGCCTATCACTAGGTTTTAGTGTCAGAATTTTCTGTGTCCATCCAGTCTTCACAGGCCTTCCTCTCTCAAAAAGAAAGAGGCCTGCTTGTAACACAAGAGGCAGTAAACAGATAGGAAATAGATAGGAAAATTCAGGCTGAACGGGGCCTCAGCAGGCCATCTAGTCCAAGACAGAGACAACATAAGCTTTCTGGACAACCTCATCCAATCCCTGAATGCGCTCATGGTGAGAAAGCTTTTCTTATGTCCAGTCTGAGCCTCTCTTGCTTTAGCTTATGCCCATTGCCTCTTGTCTTCCCACCGTGCACTGCTGCAGAGTCTGGCTCCATCTTTTCAATAACCTCCTCACAGGTATTGGAAAGCTGCTCTTAAATTCCCCAAATCCTATCTCGTTCAGCCTAAGTCCAATTCCCTCAGCCTCTCATTCCAGGGGGAATTGCTTCAGCTCCCAACCGTCTTGGTTGGCCCCCTGCTTAACTCACTCCCATTTTGAATGTCTTTCCTGTATTGCAAAGCGCCAAAGTGGAGGCCTTATCCGAGATGTGGTCTAATGAATGGTGAGTAGAGGTGAATAATTGCTTCCTTCAATCTGCTGGCTTTGCTCCTGGCAGTACAGCCCAGGATGCTGTCCTCCTCTGCTCCCAGGGCATGCTACTGGCCCCTGTTTGGCCCCCAGCTTGCTGTTCAACTGAACTGCCAGGGCCTCTTCTGCAGAGCTGCTCCCCAGCCTGTATGTTTCAGGCAGTTCTTCCTTCCCTGATGCAGGACTTTACATTTTTAATTAATTAATTTTGTAAGGTTCCTAAAGCTCATTCTTTCAGCCTATCTAGATTCCTATGAATGATAATCCTGCCCTTGAACATATCAGCAGGTTTTCCCCTATTTGCTGTCTTCTGAAAACCTGACAAGAGTGTACCCCATCACTTCTCTCATATCTTCATAAAGATGTTAAACAGGACACATGTTAACACAGATACCTGAGGAACTCTGTAATAGGCCTCCAGGTAGCATACAGTCTGTTAACCACTATTGTAGCCTGATCATCCAAACAGTTTATTATTTATCTAGTTGTCCACCCATCCAGTTCGTATTGTCCCAACTAGGAAACAAGACTATGGTGGGAGACAGTCTTGAAAGCCTTGCTTAAGTCAAGATAAATGACATCTACTGCTCTTCTGTTGTCCATTAAATACTTATTAAGTTAAAAAAATTGTAATAATTTTACAAAATTAGAATGTTATTGTTTGTAATTACAAATTTTTTAATGAATCACCGACAGCGCCTGACAGGCAGGTTTTTGCTATGCTTATTAGCGAGCACTAACCAAGGAAAGGGAAAAAATGGTCAATAAAAAAAAAGACAGTCATTTCATAGATGATTGTTTAGAATATTCTGAACCATAGCATGAGTAATACTGGCACAAAGCTCACACTTAGGACTTGATTTGAGAGAGTCTAAGAGGCAGGAAGGTCTATTTTGAGAAAAACTTAGGGTTTTGCTCTATCATGTTTTCATAGAAATTCTGCTCTTCCATAAAGGAATTCAGGTTCAATGAGCTGAAGAAGAGGATGATCTTGAATCACTGGTGTAGGGGTCAGGCCAGTGACTTGGATTCTGGTCCCTGCTTCAAGGACTGATTAAACAGCTGTTAAATATAATGCAATACTCAGTTGTTGTGAGTTGTGGACGATTCAGTTGTACGCTACCGTGAAATTAGGATATTTCTGGGTCTGCAGTGGAGGTAGGATTTTGGCAGAATGTTACTGTCAAAAAGCAAAAGAATAGTTGCCTGTGTGAGACAGAGTTTGAGGATCATATTCTTGGAGTTATGCATTTAAATTAAGCCTAAATACTCTTTGTGGGTTTTTGGTTTGTTTTTTTTTTTTGTCTAGACCAAAGGCTTTTTGGTCCAGGGCCAAAGTTAGTTCCTGAAGCTGTCATCCCGTTGGACTTTTCGCAGGGATGGGAAAAAGCAGAACCTTGACAAGAAAATGTGATGAGGAACCTGGATCTGCAGGAGTGGAGTAACTGCATATTGCCTTGTGCAACCTATGTAAGGTTAAGCTGTATAAAGAGAATATAGGCAGAACTCTCTTGTGTTTTGATGCGTTATGGAAAAATAAGGATGGCAGGATGGAAATGAGAGACCAAAAAGCCTTGCCTGAGACTTGTGTTGGATTTCCAATGTTTTCCAATGTTGACCTTAAGCACACCTTTGAGTACTGATCTGTACTCCTTTCCCACACTGTTTTGATCAGATAGCAGCTCTGCTTGCATTGTCTAACACAATACATTACAAATTAAAAACAACCTACCTTGTCCTGTGGCCTTATGGCTACTTGGTAATGTTCAACTCTAACTAGTGAATTTCTATTCCTTCCTAGCTTTAATACAACCTTCACACCAATGTGTAAAGTTCTCTGTCTATTCTTTTCTCTGGTAACTACTTCACAGTTCTTAACTATGCAACTATGAAACAGAGAACCCTTGTAAGCTCCTATCAGTAATTAATCAACTTATACACAACATCAAGCCATAGTTGTTGCAATTCCATAGCAAAATTCCTTCAAAATCTTTATTTTAATAAGAGTATAGGAATTGGTTTGTGCTCAGGATGTATAAGCATAAATGCATTTAGTAACAATGATTATCTAGGAAATGGACGATAGCTTAACTATTTTAAAATTCAGGATGTTGTTAAACAGAGGAAAAGGAAAGTTCCCTCCTCTCTTTGGAGTTTTTATTTTATGAGGTGGAGGGACAACAGTATAAACACAGATTTGATTTTGCACAGACTTTCTAGTCAGGTGCTTTATGTTACACTGAATTGCATTTAATAACTTCAGGTATACAAAGGAATTTAAAATTTAAATGAGAAATTAATACAACAGGCTTTTGCCACCAGAGGCCATAAAAAGTCCAAAGGTTAATGGCACGAAAAACAAAGGTCTTCATATCCTGATTAAACCAAATCCTCTCCCAGTCTGTTTCCTGTTCTCCATGGGGCATCATCACTTTTACTGTGATCTGCCAAGGTTACTTTCTTTGTTCTTTATTAGCCTTTGTGATAAAAATATTAAACTATTCTTGTATATGCAAAGCTTCTGATAAATTGTGATTGTTTGGCACACAAGGAATGGAGAATTAAGGTTTCAGTCCTAAAAGTTGCAGATAGTGACACCTGGCATTTTTACCAACGGAAATTGGCTGATGTGCTACTATTACCTTTAGTATGGATCAGGCATGCTCATGTCATAATCCATTATAAAAATCTTTAGAAAGAGAGATGTGTTGAATCATTTTACCACTGTAAATCTCAAAATATGAAGACTTGCTCTGCCCTTCCTGATCCCAGTTTGAGTAGGATGATTTTTTTGCTCTGCATCCAGTTTGATAACAAACTGTAACCAGCGTATAATAATAGCAGGTTTTACACCATACTCTCCTCATCCCATTGCAATACATTGATAATATGATCTACTTCTACTTCTTCCACAATTGCTTATTTTGAAGTCCTAATTTCATTGTTCACTGTATTCTTTTAGAGAGGAATTAAAATCCAAAATATCTGAAGCAAACTATAGTGGACTCATACCACAAGTGGTCAGGAATCATGAATAAAAAGAACCATAATACAACTGGTAAGCACACTGGATAATTCAAACTTTTTTTTTTTTTTAAAAAAAAATCAACATCTTGAGGAGGTTCTACTTGACTGAAAAAGCAGGAAGATTAGCCTATGTGGTAAGAGAAGGATTTATTTGACTACGTGAATTTCTTTATTGGCATTCTTACATGAATGGATAATATAAGTAACTGGTGGTAAAAATTCATTCTAAGCCAGCTTCTTCTTGCTTTTCTCCTACAATTCATTAAAGAATATAATACATAAATGTAAAAATCAGAAGGCATCTGCTTTATGTTTTAAGAACAAAAAGTTTCCAAACTCTATTCAGAAAGTGGTGGAAACTAAGGGTACTTTTATGAAGTAATAGTTAGCTTTTGTAGAGCACTTTCTGTCAAAGAACGTACAGTTTCCTAGAAGAAATTGAGTCAGGGAAATGAAACGTGTCAGAATTCTCAACTACTGAATGACAAATTCAAAGCATCTATTAGCATGTAATAGATAAGAGTAGGACTGCAGATGATTATAAATACATTGATAAGTTGTTAAAATGATTTTTTAACTATTACACTTGACTATTCAAGCATATTTTATTAATCCTTTATAAACCACAAAGGAACGGATCTTTACAACTTCTTCAAGGTATTCCAGTTCTTTAAAGTATCCTTGGATTTTTGAAGTGCCTATTGGTAATCCTTTCAGCTGCCTGACATAAAATCTGAATGCTGATAAGTGTTCATGTGCTAGACAGCCATGTGTTTTGGGAGACAGCTCAAAATAAAGGGTTGTGTGTTTGTACTTTTGAAAGCCTTTCCAAATTAGTTTCTGATGCAGTGATGAATGAATGCATTCTCAGCGTTTTTCTGCATTAAAAAAATCAGTTTTTCATGATCTTATGTATGAAGCATATAGAGACAGGTACAAAACACAGTGTATTGTTTCCACAAGGTGACAGTGTGAGAAATTGAAAGAGGATTACTTTTCTTATTGGAGCAAAGCATCCTCAGTGTCTGCAGCTACTTGACTCAAAAGAAAGGATTTGAGATTACTTTCCTACCCACTCTCCCCTCCAAGGTTTGCATACTCTTTAACTGTGGTTTTTTGATGTTGCAATGATGTTCTCTGCCAGATTGCTTTGCAGAGGGCATCACTCTGTCTCTTTAGTTTTATTTGAGCTTATTGCAGTTCTCCATGACAGAAAGTCTTCCTTTTGTACTGTTTGTACAGCATGTTGCATAGTGGCATCTAGTCTGCAAGGAGGATTCCTAGGCGTATGGTAATATAAATAATGGAAAATAACTGGGAGTAAAGCTGTCTGAATTGAATAAAGATAGCTGCCACTGCCCAGTACCTTTGCCAGTATCCTGGGATAAGTCCTAAGGACTCATGCTCAGCAAACAGGTGATATAAGGCAGCAGGCATTAGTCCACAAAGGCATGAAGTCAGTAGCACATACAACTAGGACGATGTCTATGAAACACTGCTCATAATTCCAAACAGATCTTTGAAAGGTTATTTCAAGGCTTTCAGAATAGGAAGAAGATATACTGGGATGACAGGTGTAACAGATGCTTGTTACAAGTACAAACTGGGGCAAGCACTGAACATGTGTAAGAAAGCTCCACTGGCATAAATCATTTGCCACCATGTCTCTGTATCACTTCACCTTCCTTATACTGCTCCATTCTTTCATGCAACATATTACTACACCTAAGTCAGAACCAGTCAGGAGAAAGAAGTACCTTTGCTCCAGAATGGAAAAGACAGATTTGTTCTACAAGCTTTGTCACCTGGAAAAATGTGCAGTTTTCTTTGATAACCAATAATACATAGAGCAACAGAAAATCTGCCAACGATGGCAGAGACTGTAAGTTATTACTAACATGGGCAGTTTATCAGTGACAAGTTATGAAAAGAATTAAACACAACTACTGTGGCCCACTGCATATGAACTCAAAACTTGATAGACATCTAAACCCCACCTAATTCATAAAGACTGAAAGCAATGTATTAAAAAACAGCAACAATAAGAAATTATTCTTTCCAGGCCTTATTCTAATGCAGAGCACAAGAGAGAATGAACCAGAACGGACCACATGCAAACAACTCAGGGGTATCGCTTCTGTATTTTGTATAAATATTTCACAGTGCTTGTCAATACATCGTTTTATGTCATTAGACCTATGCTTCTTTGCATTTAACAAAGAGTAATGGATACCAGATAAAATGTTTGTGGGAAGGAAGCTTATGAAATGAGAAGAGTAAATGACGTTTTTCATTAAGAATTCCATTCCCAAAGAGCATACTTAACTCAGGGGATGGGAATGGCTAAATGGCTAAAAGCAGGGAAACAGCTGTGTTGATCGTGTGCTGTTTAGACAAAACCTTTATTTCACAAAACACTTGCTCATGAAAGTGAGGTACAGCTTCTGTAAGAGTGCCAGGAAACCTGTGCCAGGATTAAGGTAGCACATCCATAGCCCCATAGCATCAATAATGGAAATGTAAATGTATAAATACATTGAATATGCATTGTGCTTCACAGAGAACAGACACTGAATGCTATTTGTTCTTCTTAGGTGAAAATTCTCTTTTAGTTATAATTGTTCCATAACAGTTATGACTGGAACAGAGAGTACTGGGAAATGCAGGTCATGACCATAAGGGATCTCTCATCAAACATGAAAGAGAGGACCCAAGCTTAGGGAGAGTGGCAGTAAAGTAGTAAAGGTGTCACAGTGAAAGAATTTCAGAAGAATGCGTTGGGAACATTGATCCCTATTTCTGTTTGTCCTTGCTGATCCTCCCTACAGGTGGTAGGAGCCTAATTTGCATTTACCCATTGCCATCTATCCAACCAGCTTGAAGCCTGTAATTATTGTTTCAGTGCACACATATTTGCACATATGTTGCTACTGAATATGATTATACTGCATTTTAATAAAATTTCAGTAAGGAGGTGCCTCTAGTTGCTTGTTGTGGAAGAAGGAGCCTCTGATACAAAGGAAGGAAAATAATGTGTATATTGGGATGAAAAGCTGCAGCAGCATCACATTTTGGTGCTTTGGTCAGTAAGGTTATTTAGAGTCCTAGGAAGAAACTTCTTAGACCTCAAGTCCAGCATTGGCAAGGGTACCACTGGGAATTTCTTGACTCTGCCTTGCAGCCAGTAGAAGAGTTGTCCAATTATTGGCATTTAAAACATAGCATTGATATCAGAATGTAGTTGCTGCATTAGGCCCACTTATAGTGAGTCACTAGACAGTTCTTTAAGTTGGAAAGAACTTGAAATTAATACTTACTTTGGCTTTATCCAGCAGTGTAATGTATTTCATTCTTTTCCAGTACCTGACCAGACAGTCAGTAATTACACTAATAGTGTTATCATCTCTGTTATTAAAGAATGTCTTCTCTAACTAAGATTATTAATTTATATGCATCTAGTATAATTTGTGCTTTCAGGACTTTTTATGATCATGTATATGGTTTTGTCTTTCCTTCCTGACTCCTTAGACATAATGTCTGCCTTGGTAGGCAAAATGCCATTTTCTTCTCTAGACTTCAATTTGACTGTTTTTTAGAAACAATGGCAAGTTATAATTCTAACCAGCAGTGCAAGTCTGTCCGGTTCTGAACCTCCCAGTGATCTCTGCTAGCAAGAGTGAGGCTGTTCTAGTTGTAAAATATCACAGTGCATTACATGGTGCTCCCAGTAGTCCACCTTAGCCATATAAGCAAGCAGTGGTTTTCATACAAGCTATTCCAAGTCTTCTTGGAATCTTCATATTTTTGAGATTTTTTTTTAATAAAGGAACTGTTACAATAGCTTGTTATTAAACCATTATTAAACTAGGTACAAAAAGCTATTTCCCTTTCACTTAAGTTTTCATGGATTTTCTTGTCTTGCCAATTTGTGACATGTTTGGGTTTAATGATGATACCATGAACTTGTCACCTTTTGTCCAAGAGTTCTTCCTTTGTAGCTATCCAAGCATTTTGAGAGCATTTGCTGAAATGTGAGATTGAAATTCAAATTCAATGCCTTTTATAGCCCCTGTCAGTATTAATTATCTTTCCTAATTGTCCTTTTCAGTACTTAGGCATTTCATATCTTGGGAAATAGATATTTCAGAAAGTATGTCTTGTTTATACCATACAGTTTGTTAAGAGATGGAAAAGTTTCTGTCTTCGTAGGAATTTAATTTTTATTGAAGTCATTAAACCCATTAGTTTTTGATTGAAAAAGCTACACCTAGACATTTCAGTTCTGAAATGCTATACCATGTCTCATGGGAATTATTAGATCACACTTCTCATTTGCCTATTCTCCCATAGGGGCTAGCTACCTTTTGGGTACCAGGAGACACTGTCATGCTGTAATACCAGTGTCATTTCTTTTAAGTTGATTGGTATAAACAATGCTTGTATCCATTAAATATTCCTCTTATTCCAGCCTGTTGCTCTGCATGAGTGAAGCTATGCAGTCAAAATGCTATGATATATCTCCATTTCCATGGCAGCCAGCAAGCTCTCTGTGTTGATTATTATTTATATACTACTTTTACAAAAGTGTGTTACAGCTGAGCAAGTACTTTCCAAATTGAACTTCTACAATCAGAGCAGTAACATTTTCTTCTTGCAGACTGAGGTTTGAGTGTATTTGACATTGCTCTACAAACTGACTGTATTTATTCCAAGTAGAAATTGTTTCTTCTACTAGATCTCATGTTTTCCAGCTGAAAGAAAGCACAAACATTTTGGTCTCAACAGTGAAATTCTCTTGCTTTCTGGGCTTTCATTTCTGTCAAAAGTTGTGCTACTAAATAAGACTTTTCATTCAGCTTCCAGTAGTGCTTATCACAGATCTCAGTAGAAGATGGTCTCAAGGGCCATCAGTGACTCCTCTAAGTCTGCTACACTTAGATGATGCTACAGGAGCAAAGATTAAGGAATCAGGGTTATGCTTCCCACAGACCAAAGAGTTAGATCAGGATTTTACTGAATACAATTATTCAACTCAATCTTTAATAGAGTGAGGATCTTCTGAAATATCACCCAGAAAGGAAGTAAAAACAAAAATCAGGAAAAAGGAAATATCAAAATATGGATCACTAAAAACAACAGGAAAGGGGAAGAATCCAAGATCTTATTAAAGTTTCTGATTCTGAATGAAACCATTTTAGAATTATATATCTAATTGTTGAACAATGAGGTAGGGTTTTGGTGTTATGCACATTTATTTATTGCACACATATTATATGCAAAATAAGGCACCTTGACTTAAGCAATATATGTAGATATTGGCTGCTTCTTTTGTTGCAAGCATTGGTCTGGTGAATATTCAAGTTTCCTATCCCATTCCTGGCAAATGTAAGTTATGCATCTGACAACAAGTAACATTTATACAGTGGGAATGTCTGAGTATATAGTACTCCCTACCCTCAATATTCTCCTAGTTTTAGATCCATGAAAATGAACAAAAGTACTTCTAATTAAAAAGCTTTTGTGGATGAACACAACTTTTCATGCTGCTGTATGAAAGAAATCTGTTTTTCAAGGCAGATTTTTCAAGACAAGCCTGCTTGTCATCTTTCCTGTGCTTTTGAATGGATCTGAAGGACCAAATCATAAATCTTGTGGCATGTACCAGTGTTGATCTGAGAACAGTGTGTTATACCTGTTATGATATTTTCTTATTATTTTTTCACACTAATAGCATAATTTCAAAGATTCTGCTGTTATTTGGGTGTTCTACATGTTAAAGTAGCAAATCTAATTTTTATTGAAAATAAATTATAGCAAGGGAGTGAAAATATCACTAGCGGGAAGTTTTGGATTTGTTTGTTCCAAAATTAAATATGTCAAATGAAATCTGCTGGATTGTGAAGAACCAGTCAGAGCTTTAAATTCAATATTTCAGGAACTCCTGGTAGTAGGAAAGAATACTACCTGTAGCACTAGTATTAATCTGACAAGAGCAATGTTATACAGTGTGTGTTTATATTCACAGCTAAACAGAAGTCAGACTTTAAAACAGTGTTACTGTAATTATTCCTTTTTTCACCCTTTGTGTTCCCCATCCTTCTTCAGTTCTGCTGATCTTGCACTGCCTACTTTTTCTTTGAGCTATAGCTGAAAAATGCTGGTAGATACTGTTTGAGGCAATTCAGGATATTGGTTCTTACAGGCTTTGAAAATATCCTGTCGTGAATTCAGAAGGGCTGAGCACTAGCACCTTCATTTATACTTCTTGGAAGAAGCAGGTGTTTAGAAAAAATGGGTACCTTATGAGAACTCATCAGCTAAATTCCTGGCCAACGTGAAGAGAAAGAAAAGTGAGATGTTGTTAAGAATCAGAATGTGGAGACTTTCATCTGCAATGATTTGTGACAGAAAAGACTCAACCCATATGTGTGAATTCACACCAGAGACTTAAACACAGTGTGTTCACATCCCATCTAAGCACTCCAACATCATACATGCAGTTCTCAAGTGAGTATCTATCTTTCACTATGAGAATTTAGATAAAGGTTCATTCTGTAATGAAATATCCACAATTTTCACCAGAACAGAGGAACTACATTTAGACATAAATATGCTATACTTAGGGCCACGTGCAAAATCCTGATTCAACTCGGTGTAAATTAAAGTTGAATTTTTTTCTTCAAAAAGTATGACCCAAATTCCATAACATTCCTTGGGAATGCCCCCTTTCCCTTCCAACCCATTCACCATGAGGAATATTAAAGTCTCAGGTTCATCCTGCTGCAAAGAAGGAAAATGTTCAGGATCAGGGGAAAAGTAATGGATTTGGAGCTGGCGTAGGGGGGACATTTGCCATCAGCTCCATGTGAAATTCAGATGGAAATACCTTAAGTAAAAAGCTTAAGCGACCTTTGGGGAAAGCCAAGACCAACAATCAATGAACAGGGCAGCAAGTATAGTACCGTAGATCTGGTATGTTTTCAGGATTTCTAATCATGGCTTAATCCAAATAGTTTTTATGAAAAACTTTTATGTGGAGCCCCCCGGAGACAGCTATCCAGGAACTTCATTCTTGTGCATCAGGGAGCATGACACAGTTTGGCATTGAAGCAGCCATGGAGACATCATGAAGACTTGACCCTACCTGATGTTCTCTATTTAGCTATAACTTCCATGTCTCCAAGTGGCCCACTCCAGAAAGGAAATAACAGTTTTATTCATTTACTCATCATTCAGGAAGCTGTGGGGTCTTGAACCCAGGCACCCTGAGTCTCAGAACATCCTTCCTTTCCAGATACTGTAGTTCAAATATGGTGCCAAAGACAGGGAAGAAAGCAAAATTCCATCTTCTTCTTTAAAAAACAGGAAAAGTGGGCTTCCCTATGTCATACTGTGTCTTTCTTGTCTTGCTGGAGAGTAAATTAGCTTTTCTGTGTTGGTTTTACTTTGCCTCTTCCTATTCCAACTAGAAATCCTGGAAAGGCTGACCTAAATCTATAGAGGAAGAACTGATAAACATGTGGTTTTACTTTTAACAGATATGAGTAGTTTCACTATTTCATGGGATGCTGATAGCCTGTCAGTGGAAAATGTATGCTTTGACAGTCTGGATACGATTTATCTTAATATGAAACCTGGCATGAATTTCCAAAGCACTTTCAGCTTATGATACCACTTTTTTTTATTTTACTTCCTTCCATTGTTATATAGAAAACATCACCCGATGAATGGCTACAAAACAAAGCATTAAAAGTTCTCAAAAATAACTTTTACTATGCACAAGTGAAAAAAAAGTTTTATGAGTTGACACGTTGGAAATACTCATTTTACATATGTTCATCAAATAAATTGCAGTGAAGCCACAAATTATGCATTGTTCGCTTCAGCCATGAGGTGTACATTTATTAGTGGTGTTTAGGATCAGAAATCACCAAGTGTTCTTTCCATTTCTTGCTTTGATAGCTGAAGAGTTTTAAACAGGAGAATAATGAAAGATGAAGAATTAATTAGTTCAGTTTTAATTAATTAAGAGAACACTACTATATTTAAAAAAAAACCAACCAAGCAAGTATCTGAATTCTTAGTATTTTAATTGCCACAGGGATGATTATGATGACCCAGAAGTTTTAAACTTCTGAGGACACAGCAGTAGGGTATTCTTAAAAAACACTTCCCATTTGCTGTGTGGCGGTAGTTGCTATAGAACTGCAGAAAAAAGTCCTCAGAAAACAAACAAACAAAAAAAGAGTATAAATGAATATGTATAAATGGCTTTCTAATGGAAAGAAATTAAGTAATGCCTCATCCATCCTGAGTTCTTGGGTGTAATGGAAAACTCTTCTCACATTTGCAGAGCTCAAAACTTTATTTATCGTGCTTTTTTTCGGCCAAATGGACTGAAATGGACTGCAGAATATGTCACTATCTTAGCAAAGGAAGTTGGTTTTGGCAGCAGCCTTTTAACTGTGTGGAGGCTGATGATGATATTCTGCTCTTGAATAGGAAAAAACATACAGAATCAGTAAGTCAAATTGCCACATTTTTGTTACAAGGAAGTTAACAGAAATATTCCTGTTACAGCATTTCCACTGGACACCTCTGTAATAAGGAAACAAGGCTAGCTTTACAGTTAATAGATGAAAAGAGCTGAGAAAACAATAGCAGCTCTAACATCTGACTGTGATAAATTAAAAGATATATAAAGTCAAATTACTGAGTTCTATCTATAGCTCAAGCAAAATTCTTTTTTGAAGTTATGGGCATTGGTGTTTGGTAAAAATGGATAATTGTAATGCCAGGTCCAATAGCACTTGTTATATTATATACTACATTAAATCCCTGACAAATATTTAATGGGATTAAATCTGTCTTCTGCTCTAGATTTATATAGCGGTGGGAGGGCATAAACTTCATTAAAGCTCCATGTAATAGATATTTGAATCCTGACTAGAAAATCTCATTTTAAAACATCACATCAGGTTTACATTCTCTATTTTATTCCTGTTCAATCATCACTTCCCAAAATATGTTCCCATTAATTTAATATTTTTATTCACTTCCCTTAGCCTCAGCAGCTTCTAAGGTACTAATCTCAACTCTACAGCAACTCTACACTCACATTCAAATCACATGCTTTATACAGATTTTTACAGAAATTATTCTACGCCTAGCAAGGAGCTGTACTTCCTCAATAACTGTTAAAATCAATGAGACTTGACATATTCAGTGCAAAAGGGGGACTCTGTTTCTTACAGGCTTATATTCATATAACAATTCCTCTCTCTGCGTATGAGTTTATGTATGGGTAAGTATACGTACAGATTTTCCTGTAAAAATCAAAAATAGGAAGGAAAACTTATCTACACTTGTTTTCTGCTTTAATCAGCAAAATACAGTATTCATTTATGAAAAGACACACTTTCACCTTTTCTTAATTTTGTTCTACAAAATTAATACATGCATCTATTATGATTCTTGTCTAATTGCAAACTGGCAAGGCATCTTCTCTCCCTTAGGCCACTCTGTAACCAAATGTATTTTGCAGGGTACAATATGATTGCATGGCCCTTTGCAAACAGATGTTAACTTCTCTGCCCATGCTTCAAGCCAAAAAGAAACACATGCGCTTGTATGCAGAAGCTGGATGTAAATATTCATCAGATGCTTTAGAACTTGGGGGTCTAATTCACAGTTGGGCATTATTTGAGGAAACATGCATGGCAAAATCAATGTATAATTAAATGATTTGCTGACTCAAAACTTAAGTGCTGATTTGAACAGTCCACAGTACTGTAGATTATTTTGCTACCAGCTGTGGCCGTAAATTAAATTAGTTTGGCACATATTAATAAATGTTATTTACAATCAGGTCAGATGCTGTGCTGTCCATTCATCTTCTGTAAACCAGTAATAACCCTTGCACTGTTTTTACTTCTGAACTAAAAGAGAGGGTAAGCTTTTCTTTCTTTCACACAGCCCTCTCTCAGCTCCATTTAAGTATCTTCTTATTGTAATACTTACCTGTAGATAAATTCTTGCTGGTACTCTTTCAGTGGTTGGAACATATACCATCCCTGTAGATGATGTAAGAATAGTAGAAACTTCAATGATTACACTGAAATATGGCCATATAGGAAACCACTATGAACTACTATATAATTGCTATAACGACATATATCAACAGATGAATATGACATTGACATCTTTTTCTGTGGTTCACAGCATCTTTTTTTTTTTTAATTTAAATGCAGAGCATAAGCTTCAAATGCACCAGGCTTCACAGTATTTGTAACAATGCTGTCAAGCCACTCTTTAACTATTTTATGAACCATGAGAACATTTTTATCTGTTGGCATTTCCTTAACTAAGACAGTGTTACTGCTGCCTGAAACAGAGGTGTTACGTTACCTGAGGATCTTTGTGATGTATAAATTATGGCATCTGTCTTGTAAATAGAAGTTTGCATTATGCATTGATGAATGAACTTGTGTGCATTTAATTTAAATGGATGATCAGATTTTTTTGAAAAGTAATATCTTTCTAGGAAATCTCCATTATGTTAAATTACCTTTTAAAAAGTGTATTACTTGAGTAATGTTAGTGTATATTGATTCATAAAATTAGCATTCCCTGTCACAATGGAGCCCTTGAAAACATCAACTGAAAAAACATAGATTGTTTAAGATTTACTGCTTTGTTGAAATTCTAAGGCTGTTTAGGTGAAAATAATTTTTACCTTACTGTATCAAACTGCACAATGGAACAAATTCTTTTGCTGTGATTGTATATGCCAGTGGTGAGATAGATCCAATTACTTATAATACATACTAAATTTAATGACTTTCAGAATCTTGCATTTTTTCCCTACTAACATGCATAAACAGTACGTATTCCCACCCTAAGACATTTACTGCTTACAGCAGGTAGAGGAACTATTCTGCAGAAAGTCAAGGGTTTATGCTTTTAAAAAGGTGTAAGAGATCTTATATAGGTGATTTTAAAATAAGAATTAAGAGCTAATTTAAAATATGCTTGCAATTGGTATGGACATAGCAATTAATCCATGTAACGCATATTGAGAGTGGACGGTAAGGTCAGCTTTTAAACTATTTATAGCATAACTGAGAAATTACACTTTGGCCTATTACTTGAAAGGCAGTTTATAAAGGCAGTTGCTGCTTACAGGGCAACAACTGCAGCCTGAAGTCAAGTGAAAAGACTGATAATATATTATTTTAATACTGATATAAATGTGTATGTCTTGAAGCAACTACTGCATGACAAGATCGCTGACTCTTTTTGGGATCAAGAGCTTCAGGGTCTGAAGTTACAAGACCTCAACATCGTATTAAAAACAAGCTCTGTTTCATTACAGTAAAGATCAGTGTTGTTTTGTGGGGGTTTGAAGATTTTAAGATACTGAAGATAAACAGAGACAGCAGAAGGGAAAGTAACTTAGATCCTTAGACTTTAATCAGTCTTAAATGTGCTCTGGAGCTATCTAAACAGATGTGGTTGTTAAGCTCTCTGTATCAACAGTTCTGCATAGTAGTTAAAATACTCCCAGGGAACTACTTCAGAGTTAATTGATGTGGTGTCCCTCCTAATAGTAGACGAGAGCTGGAAAACAATAGCAAATGTGAGTTCTTTACTTAGATGCTGGAAGGAGATAGCTCCTTAGTTTCCTCTCTCAGGCATCAAAAATGGGTTTAGGCTACCCATGTCCCATGTCAGGTTCACTCAAGTTCTAAGCCAGGCCCTGGGGTGCATGTAGCCTTGGGCTCTTTGTGTACTCACCAAAGACCTTCCCAAGACCTTCAGTGGTTACTGCTAAAGAAAAACAGCAGCAATCATTTGTCTATAAGAAGCTCCAGAGCACAGTGTATGGACACAAGACTCCTAATTGTGTGCCTGTGTCTGAATGGGCAATGAAAACTCTTCCCAGAAAGATAGGTTCATGCCTCAGTGATCTGGTAGGATTTCAGATCTGAAGCTCCCCATTCTTATCTGGGGAAAAATTGGAAAACTTTCAAGTTTCTGGAGAAAACCTCAATGGACTATGCTGGAATTTCCTAGTGTTGTCCTAATACTTGTTTCTTATTCTTTTCTCTGGTATGGGGATTTCACCCCTTCTGGTGCTCGCTCTCTCAGTGTTATTGCTGTTGATTATTGTTCATAGGTGTTCTCATTAGTACAGTGCAAATACTGTATTTCCTGTTTGCACTGCAGCTTTTTTTACTTTCTTAGCCGTAATGCTTAGAAAATCAGTACAATATTGCAAATAAATGTTTGCTTTACCTCATTACTAAACTAGAAAACCAAAATGTTGGAGAAATGGGAAAACTAGATGAGTTCATTGTTCCCTCCAGTTTTTTTTTTCGTTTTTTTTTTTTCTTTTATTCTTCATTTAATTTTTGAATCTAAACTTCAGTTCATTTTGTAAAGCATTTTGCAAAGCATTTTGCTAGATGCTACTGACTGTAGTTTTATTTTACTGGTATCCTGCATGGAAAACATGTTTGTTACTTTGACTGCCAGGGAGACATTTTTGCAGCTATGTCATTAAAAGCTCTCTGTCAGCTTCCTGTTCCATGATAGTGTTTTCCTCTCACAGCACAACGGGCTTTTCTACTCAGGCCTGTATCATAGAAATACAGATAGCAATGGGAGTCTTTGTGGATGTTTCCTCATCCTACCAAAGGAATTAGTGCGACAGTACTTTTCCACCTTTTTAATGTTTCTCTTTCAAATCCTTGCCACCTCTCTCTTGAATCATTTTGTTCAGTGGCCAAGCCAAAAAGGCTCCATGTGCCACTGGGGGCTCCTGGATCACGGTTTCAGAATGATGGTTGCACGCAGCCAGTTTTACCATGTGCAAACCTGCTTCCACGCCATTATCCGCAGCCTCAACCCCCCATGAGTGACCACACATGGTAAAGTTAGGTGGCTATAGAAATGATGGCATTAGGATTTGAGTTGGTGAAGCTGTAGCCAGGCACCAAGACTCTTAAAGCTTCATGGGTGCAGCAGTTAGAGTGTGATGGATTACAGTACCACGTCACCTCTCCGCTCCCTCCCTGACTCTGACTGCATGTGTAGCAGTTAGATGGTGTTCTTTGAGTAAGTGGTTTGCCAGCTTGACTGTCCTCTAACAGTTTGCCCTGTTTGACTAAGTCAGTGGTGCAAAGTTACAGTGAGTTGAACTGCGAAGGCTGCTGGATATTTTCTGTATTGGGTATTCTACAAGAAGACCCTCCTCAAAAACAGCGCTGCTATATGGTTTACTCATGTTCTTTTTGCTTGACAGTACCTGTTGACACTTACGTATGTGAATGATTCAACTAAATGTGCTCTCCTCCCTCTCACTTATCACTGCAGTGAAATTGGACATTCTGCATATGAAAATTACAGGTTACTGTGAGCTGTGTTCAAAAGGGTGATTCACAGAACAGCATAACAGGCAATTGTTGCTGGCATCTAGTGATGACTTCATCCCTTGCTGTTGTTTCAGCAACAGAAAGAAGCTTTATCTAGGATGGGTTTCTGACCCTTCACATAGATTATTTTTTATTCTTTACTTCATACTTATCCATGATCAATCCTTTTTTGGTTGTTTTGAACCCTTAAAAGCATGAGAGTAAGAAATAGGTTGCACCCGCAGTTTTGCACCAAATGCTGGAGGTCACTTTTCTCTTATTTCCTCTGATGTCCTTGGGCCAGACATCAGCGTACTGAGCCACTTCTGCAGGCAGCTTTGTGTCACGCTGTAGGAAGTCAGGAGATAATATCCCCTAGGAATGGGGTCAGCCCAAAGCTGTGGGATGTCAGGAGATAATATCCCCTAGGAATGGGGTCAGCCACACAGCTGAAAGACAGTGTATGCAAGCTGCACATTGTCTTACGTAGGCAGCAAGCAGAGGGAGGCGAACAGCATTGACAAATTGATGGGGTGGGATAATTCTCTCTTGTGGCACAATAGCAGAAAAAGTTGCACATGTTGAGTCAGCACTGGAAACACAGACGGTTTAAGAGGACCAACTGCTTGGCTTTCACCCATATTCAATGCAGGGATAGAAACATGGTAGATGATAGATACACACAGCTAGGTGTGACCATCAGCAGCCACTTTTCCAGAAAAAATCTGCTTGATGAAATATGCTTAATGCTGGTACTTAAGACTGAAATATTTGCAGCTAGAATAGGACTTTTTAAATTAAAAATCAGGTTATCTTCTTAGTGGGGCATTAAGTAGTGACCTGAAATTACATACTTTGCGGGGATTATTTGTATGGGTGTTTATGTATCAACTGAGTTTTTCATAAGCATTCAAGAAGATCCTTTTGAGAACTCTAACCCAACACCACACACTGTTTCTTAGTCAGCAACTCTGCTTCAAGAACTGACATCTAGAGGCAAGGATAGAAAGCAAATCCACCTTATTATTCAGTTCTCTCTTCTCAAAAGGATTTCATAACAGATGTAACACTGCCGCGCAGCATATGTCTTCTCAAGTCTGAACATTTCCTTGCATACTAAGAAAAGAATATGAAACCTGTGTTTAAGATCCATACGGGTAATACTGGCCAAAATGCATATTGCTGTAGAAAACTGTATTTCCAGATATGCATATACTTATGACAGAGGCCAAAATACCCCAAGAAAACCTTGCCACGAAGAGAAGTCCTAAATTTACCTTGAGAGGATAAATCTCAAATAGTTCTCCCAAAAGATTTTTCACCGTCTCATAAATGTCATAGTAATAATAGTTCAAGCATGAAATCTATTAAAGTCTTGGCTACAAAACCTAAAGGTTTGGGGTATCTGTAATAGGTCAGGTATACCAAAATAGACTGTATACAGAATTGAACAGTTGCAATGCAGTACTGTGTATTTTCACTTTAGTAAGGAAAAAATGTTTCTCCCTAAAAGAAGGCATTGAGTAGTCCATTAGCAAAAATTTCTGAATGAGGACAGCTTACGTACATGGACAGGAAGTAAAACAAGGTTAATCTTTCTTTTTTTAATCTTTTTTGAGGTGAAATTGGAAATTATTACACTATAATGTCTGTACTAAGATGGCATTTATCTTGGTATGACAGTCAGTCATGGACCAAGTCATATTTTCACTCCAAGCTGTCCTGTCTTTGTGGGAGTTTTTCCAACCTAGAGTGATCCATGTGTTGTAACACAGACTCGGTAGTACATACCTCCTCATGAGAATTGCATAGTTAAATCCCTTTGCATTCTGCTGGAAATTCACCCCTTAATAATTCCATAAAACATTTTGTGCAGATTTAATTTACTTCTGCCACCAGATGGCACTTGTAGTGGCTTTATCTTGGGAAAATAAGTGGAAAGCTCTCTAAAGCAAACCATTAAAATCAATTTAAAGGCAGAACACTGTTTACAAACAAGGATTTTGCATAACAAGGGACTGCTTGCTTTGCCAGTTGGACTGGCATATCAGTAAGAACTGATATGCAGTGTTTCATCAAGCAGCATATTTACTTTCTTCTTTTTAGAAGGAATAATATGTATGTGCAGACCTTGTCAAGAAGTATTCATAATTTTGCACTGAAACAGTGTAAGATGAAGAGTAGAATTTCTGAATTATAGTTTTGCTGACCTTGAGTTCACAATGTGATGCTGTAACTGCTCTGAAGTGGAATCTGGTTGATAATAATGTCATCAGCACCTTTCTGATGAAAAAAAAAAGGACAATGAGGAATGAAAAAAAGGGGAAAGGGAAGAGGAAAAGAAAGAAGAGGAAAGGGAAGGGGAGAGGAAAGGGGAAGAGGGGAAAAAAGGAAGGAAAAAAAAAAAAAAAAAAAAGGAAGAAAAAAGTCCCTTAGATTATAGCTATGATTGCAGCAAGCAGAACAAGAGCTTTGTCTACTTTATTTTTTGAGTTTGAATATTATAGAGATAAATCCCCTTTTGTCAGGCATTCTCTGAAATGATAACGAATAACAAGGCAAAGGCCTGCATGATTTCATAAGCTGTGCTTTTGCTTTGGGTGGCATGTAGCTTCAAGGAGAATGTTTACATTAGGCAAATGCTCCACGCTTGCCCTTCTAGCATATATGGCAGATGTAGTGACAGAGATTCTATGAGTTTAAAGGGGAAAAAAACCTAACAGACAATACCAGAACAGAAGCCAAAAAGGAATGGGTTGAAGCCTGCTCTCAGTTGTTGCCATACCTTTTTGAAAGCCTTTTTTGTTCCCAAGGACTGAATTTATTGCATTCGACATCAGAAATTCCTGGAGATCTATTTTAAATGTCAATTTATAGCTAGCATCAAACAAAGAAATGACACAACAATGAATTTTGACAACCAGTTTTTGAAAAATCTTAGCTGGAAAGTGAATTTTTTGCAATGTGACAGAGAAAGGCAGAGTCTTCCCAGGCCATACATTAAAATAATAGAAGCACTATGTTCCTCAACAGATCTGAATAATACAAATAAAACTACAAGATATTTTCTTTACATTGCTTTTTGGAAAGTGTCTTTTTCAGGTGAAAGGTAGACTCAAACATTAATAATGCATCTTTTTCCTGTAGTAATTCAGCAACTAAATGCAGTAAGAGACTTTTAAATGCCTGGATCACTGACAGGCAAAACAAAGCTCACAGTTAACAGTCCTGTCATAGTATTCCTCAAAGACAGGTTTCAGGATCACTCACCCCAAAGTATTTGATTAGTGCCACTTCCTGCGCTTCAGTAAAGAGCTACTCACATGAATTAATTCAAGATACAGAGGATAGTTCTTGATTACATGGGGCTATGAAATATAAAGCTCAGTACAATAAAAAGCTTTATATGGAGATTAGGATTAGCTTTTCCCTGTGGGAAATGGATCAGATTTACCACATAATTTAAACTGCATCTTCTCTACTAATAAGGTAGCAGCATTTCCAAAGGCAGAAATTCACTTAGTTGTCAATACAGAGAAAATCTCTGAACAGGTTGAGGTTCAAAACACTTATGAAAAAAATTGAATTTATTCCTGTGCCCATTCCAGAAGACTGGAGGGAGAGGTTTAAAAAGCTAACACACTTCTTCAGTCCAAGTTCTTCCTTTGTGATTGAACCTTGAAGTGTACATGAACAGTGAGGTCCGCACAGATGAAAGGAAGAATCTACCACGTCAGATCCTACAGATTTTGCTGGGGTTTCGGCCTGGCGACCATTTTCTTTTAAACCATTTTCTTTTTATAAACCTTTGCAACTACGTTAGCTGTCTTGGATTTTATAAACAAACATTTTCATTTGTTCATAGCTTTTGCCTGGCTTGAATGAAGGACAATTTCAAGGAGACTCACTATCACACAGGCATTGCATTTCTGTGTATTCTCACTGTGTGCGGCACATCAGTAAACCTCTCCAAGGCTGCCAAAGAATAAAAATAGGGCATGTACACTGTCCACACAAGCCTCACAGAACCTGGTGGCTGAGGAGCCTGAGCACAGCAATTTATCTTTGTGTGATTGCTATTCTTTAGGAAATCTTATGAAGCAAGTTACTGCAGAGAGTTCCTGAGTTCAGAAGAACCCACAGCAGCTTGTGACAAGCTCCCAATTAGTCCATTCCATATTTTTAAAAGTCTAAGATCTCAATTCCTGTTGAGGGACTGGGAATAGACTAAATTTGTCATTTGTACTAAGAACTTCTTTTGATATGGTGTTTCTCCTTGTGTTCTAAGAGCCTAGCTGAGGGGAAACCTCTAAACATCTGATTAACACTTTGTTGGAGATCTCAAAGATGATTTGGATTATTCTCCTCTGGATAAATGACCCAGTTTCATTTTGACAAAGTAATGTGCACAAAGCAGACTTATGGAAAAAATGTAGCTAGTTCTTTTTGTATTGCATTTCCAGAATTGACATCTGCATCTCTTCTTTGCAGAAACAGCACATTGCTCTTCTACCTTTCCTTTTGAGTAGAATTCCAATTTGTCTTTAGAGTGAATCAAGTTACTTTTGCCTTCAGATAGTCATTGACAGGGTCAGTTCTGGAAGTTCCTTTGTCTTAGAAAAACTGTTCCCTTTGCCAGTCTGCAATCCCCCACAGAAGTACTCACTGAACATTTTGCTGCTACAATATTTTGTCATTCCATATGACAGATTTTCAGTCTGTGGTAAAGCCTTCTCTTGAGAGATGGTTCAGTTATGGGGACCGAGGGGAGAAAAAAAAAAGGCCCTTCCAAAAGCAAGTACATCTCTTTTTAAAAAAATTTCAACTGCAAAGAACATAGCTGGAAAAGCTTCCAGGAATTACTACATCTTCCTCAGATCTCTAAAAAGAGAGCAGGATCAACGCTTTTTAGGACTACTGATCCAAGTGAAGCCTCTACTCTGATAGTTCATACTCACCAGCATGTAAAGAGCTCATTTTGTATGACCGACTACTAAGAGACTGGGGATGCACTAGGTTCATGTGAAGCATTTTAATTATGAGTTTTTAACAGTAACAGGAAACGTGCAACAAAAGCCACATACTCTGTAAGGACAACATATCCTTGAGACTAGAGTGCCCCAAGTATTCACAATATTTCATAGCCCTTACTTATGCAAGACTAGGTTCAGATTGCAAGAGTAGAAAAAAGAAAATAATTTTAAAAAGCGATTTTTTTGCCACTATTTGGCAATTATGAAGCAGCAAATATATTTTTTCATGTTAGCTTTGACAGAAATAACTCCCTTATCTTTAAACCTCCATAGAGTTCAATAGAGCTTAACTACATTGCTCTAGGGCTTCTCAATGCAGTTGCAGTACAAACGCTCATAAAATGGAGAGAGGCTGACGAGTTACAAATACTCGTTTGAAGATCAAGTGATAAAGTACTTTGCAAGGCTTCTAGGCTGCAATTGTAAATAACAGACTGTTACTAATGATACAGTCCAACATCAACACATTTCATCCGCTCCTATATGCTTCTCAACAGTATGAAAGAGAAGGGATAAGAAAAGCTTGATCCTGTCTGACCTTAGCATTTTCTTGTTCAGTTTTTCATTTCCTGATTTTGAATCTTAACCTAAGATATCTCGAGGTTTAGCACTGTTTATTTGTACAAGAAGCAATTGAAATTGATTTGTCCATATTGTGATGTATTTTCTTTTTTGGAAAAGGACAGAAGAGTTTCCAGTCTGAATTTGCAAATCTATTTTTAAGTATTGCTGCAAATAAAATGAAAGAACTTAAATTTCCCTCAGCTGTTGTCAGTGATAAAGCTGGGGTATGATTTTTACTCCTTGTTTATAAATGAAAGGTTATTTCTCCTTCTCTTCACACATATATATACACACACTGTCTTGGACGGCGATATATTACTAGTTTCTCCCTGGGAAGAAAGTAAATGGTACAAAAATCCAAACAACTGCAGATGAATTAGAGTGAAAATACGGTGAGTCAGAGCAAATATAGACTCCTCTAAGTGCATTACTACAAATATATCTTAATGACCACAGGATCAAAAATTTACTAATTTTCTCATAGCATAAAAATAACTGACAGGCAGATAGAGAGTTTCTCATTTTCACCTTTTTATGTGTTTCTTCACCAATCTCTAGGTCACCTTTCCATTCAGGGAGGGGGAGAGTGAACAACGTACTCGGTAAAAAAACCATACTGTAGTCAAGGTAAATAGTATATATGCACCCTTCAGATAAAATTGCCGCTTCTCTTGCCCTCATTAATATTTAATGATGAAAAGCTATCCTACATTTGCTGTAGGCCCAGATTTTAAAGAGACCCTTTTTTCCCTAGTGCGTACACAGCTAATTTTGATCATGGAAGCTCACGTTAAATCTCACTACGCAGGACAACGTCGAGATCTGTGAACTGGCTGTGCCTTAGGTTGCTCCAAAGTTGCAAGTACTGCAGTTGTCAGCACAGTGCTGTACCTGAGCTAGTCAGCAGTACCGACTGCTGGGCTCTAGCTTGAGCGGAGAAGCACACTCACGCTGATACCTCACTGCTGAGACTGGAGCCAGTTCTTCACAGAACATTTCACCGTGTAAATGTAACGGCGTTCTTTGGGATCTTTGCCTTCTGTCATTTTGTTAGTAGAAAAGCCTTTGTAGCCTCAAGATATGCTTCAGAGATATATGCATCCATTTTGCAGATATGAAGATGGAAAGTTGTTGCCTGTTATGACAGAGTTTGGAGATGGACTAGAGATCAGTGGTTCTCAGTAGCAACCTATAATTATTTGCTAGTGACCTGCTTTAGTTAATGACTTCCTGAATTAACACTGCCCTTTTCTAGCTGCTAACATTAAAGAGTAAAATGTTACATTTATGTATGTTAATCTTGACAGTAGACAGTGTAGCTGTCCTAGGGATGCTGTACAATTAAGAAAAGCAGGTGAAATGGTCCACACCACAATTAAAACTGTTGAGATGTACCTAACAGTATACCCAGTTTTAAAAGGTGGTCTGGACTGTATGAAAGGATCAGGAACCCAAGACTTCATGATTTGTAAATTGTTGCAATTCATATGAAATAAGAAAATAGGTTTTTTTCCTTTGAGTTTTCTTGATGACAAGGATTCACTAAACCATCCAAACACACAAACAAAAAACATTACAGATGGCAATAACAGGTTAAGCCTCTGTCATAATCTTCATTTTCAGTCACATACGTGCTTCCTGACTGATCTGTACATCTTACATCAAATACTAGGTGGTTTAAACCATTTACAGGGATGCAAGATTTCAAATGAGAACATATAATGGCTAGGAGGTATGGAGATGTATACTACCTAAAAGGATAGGCAAGGCTGAATTTTTGAGCATTCAGAAGTTACTGAATGCTATAATTAGGATTACCCATGCAACAAATTCTTCTCTTTGATCATATACATACACATTATTGTATGCCTTGCTTTCAAATTATTTGTGATTTTATTTTTATTATTGGATTCAGACTGAATGAACAGAGTACATATTGGAAATACCATTTGATACTGATTTTTCAGGATGTTTCCCCATTTTTAAATTTTTTTACTATTTCAACTTCTCTTTGAAGGCAGAATTATTTTCCTAATGTAAAAAATATTACTATGCCATCTAAGTGAGTTTCTGTTCATAGCATCCTAATAAGCAACATGCCAATTAGAGATGTGAAATGAGAACAAGAAATGAATGATAAAAATCATTAGTTTTCATCACCAATTTAAAATGCCTGTGGCAAAAGAAATACTTATTTCTGAGGCCTTCATATTTTATCACAGTTGCTTCTTCTGACTTTACTTTAATTTCTGTTTCCATGGATGTTTAAAAAAGAAAAGTATATGATATGATTTTCATGTTTTCTCATAATCTTATTCTGAAAAGCAGTGTTTCCTGAAATTCACCAAGATAATTCAGTCTGAAGAATATGGTAAGCACAGAAAAACTGATTCCAACCAATTAAAGTAAGGAAAAATATTAGAATGGAAATGTATGGAATCAAAATGGAATACAACATCTTAAAATGGAAAATAGTGGGCGAATTTAGCTTTGGTAGCATAGATAATTATTCCTTTAAGTCACATTTTAAAAAAAAAAAAACAAAAAACACACCACACACAAAAGCCTCCAACACTTTTATATGAGTAAGTTTGCTTATTAATTTTTTATCCAGAACAGGCTTCAAGAAAACTTTGTTTTGTTTTTTTTTTTTTAATATTGAAATGCTGGTATTTGATATTGTATATGATATTCCATTGCTTTATAAGCTTGAAAAAGGAGCATGTTGCAATGAAACCATGTAAACACAAGAAATGGTGATGAAACATTGAAATGGGAATTTTAGCATTTGGTATTTCTCCTTGCTTTCAGTGAATTCATGAGGTCGTAATTTTGGGAGGTTTTTATTTGTTTACTTTCCTCTTTTAGTATTCAGCTTCCTAATCTGATGTCTAAGGTTTCTGGTCCCTGCCAATAAGCCCGTGCTGTTCACCTTTATTGAAGTATTTTCTTCAGCACTTATCTGCTCTTGTGACTAGGTATTTGATATTGTAGCATATATTTTTCTCCTTCAGTCACAGTTTATCCTACAACTTGAAATATTACATTTTAATGAAAGGTGTCCTTCATTCCAACTCTGATTTGGCTTCAATCTCAGCTTAAGTA
>NW_009597273.1:0-8170 GCF_000690535.1 Cariama cristata
TTTTTTTCTTCCATTAATTTATCCAATCTCATTTTAGTTCTATGTAGACCTTTCCAAACCAGAGTATTCTATAGCAAGTTTTTCACCTGAACTACTGGTTGTATAAATATTTCATCTTTGTTTTCTGTCTCACACCTACTAGTTTTAGTTGCATTTCTCACATAGCAAGACAGAGAAACATGTAACTAATTACTTTATTTCGTCCCCTGTTTCTCCTATTAGTCATCCCTTTTCTACGTTGAAGACTTCTAGTCTATTTAGCCATTGTTCATACAGAAGTTATTGCATACCTTTCATCACGGAAGATGTAGGTCCCCACTTGCTTACCTCACCATTCTGACCAAGGTCAAGGTCGGTGGCAGACACCTGAACGACAAATGTCCCAACACCATCTCCCTCTGTTATCGAGGCTTCATAAATAGATGAAGTGAAGAATGGGACATTGTCATTGACATCTAAAACATCGAAAGGAGTGCATAAAGAGAAAACTACATAACTTCAAAGAAAAAGAAAAAAAAAAGTACCATGATTATACTATAACATAACTGAACAGCTTACACACCTGTTACATTAATATAGACTGTAGTGAATGCTGCCAGAGGAACTGCAGCAATGTTCTGTGCTCGAACCCTCAGCAGAAAGCTCTTCGTTGTTTCATAATCTAGTGGCTCAGCTACCAGGATTGAAGCAGAACCATCATGTCTGTTAGGAGTCAGGTAGAAACGAACTGGCATGTTGGTCTCCGGAACAAGTCCCTCTTCTAGGTTATAAGTCACACGAGGATCACCAAGGGGAGAAGTTGCTTTGATTGTCTGCACAGTTCCAAAAGTTTGTGTAATCAACACTTTTGTAAGTACAGCAACATTTCTAAAAGTTTTTGTGCATTGACTCAGCTCTAGGACAAGTATTTCCTGATACCAAACCATAACCCTGCCTGATACATCTCCAGGCCACAAACAGTTGCAGCGAAAGGTTACCAGTCATTACATATGTTGTTACTCGTGCTGTTATCCTAAAACTATGTTTTTTGGAGTTACTTCATAAAGCTGTTCTGATTACTCATTCCGAGCAATCAAACTGAACAACTCTAAGTACTTTAAGCCCAGTAATCACCTCAGGTAACACAGAAGCATTCAAAAAATTGGAACACCTATAGTGTTGTCCAAATAGGAAGGAAATTAAATAATGGTTGCACACATATAAATTAGAGCAAAAATGCTGGTTACCATTAGCAGTTGTGAAAGAAAACTGATAGCAGATCATTGGTCCCTACAATACACAAAATTGTTACAAAAGCTCACTATATTTAAGCAAATAAGCAACGTTCAGTTACTTTACAGCCTTAAAGCTATAGACAGACAAACAAGTCTATCCCAACCTTACCAAAACTGATGTATCTCGTGTAGTATTCTCTGGAATAACGACTTCATAGTTGTCTCTTTCCCACTGTGGATGCTGTTTTTTAGCACTGGTAATAGTGACCACAAGCTCAACTTTACTGCTCCTATTACCTCCATCTGTAGCAATAATGTCTCGAATTATGGATGATCTCTGAACAGTAAAAAAAGTTTAATTACAGAGGGTTTTGATCACAGCTCTGATGAGCTTTTTTTTTCCCCAAAAAATAAATGAATATATAAAATTAAAGGCATACTTCAAAAAACCTGCACAGAGGAAAAACATCCACAACTGCAGAATGCTGAGGTCAGAATATGAAGTAGGTGCAAGGTTGCTGAAAATTCTGCTATTTGCTTTACTTAAGATTGTTGGAAAATGTTGCTATTTGTCTCAATAAACCTTAGCAAATTTCACACAAATTTTAAAACAAAACCAAAAAACCCCACTTTGCAGAGTCCCTGAGTTCTTAAGCTTACCTATCAACTTTGTTATCAGGTCTATAGGGTTCTTAGATTCAATAAAGAAAATATATTAAAAGGCTACACTTTCACCAAAGTTTTGTGTATCAGTTACTTAGAAGTTAAATTTCAATATTAAAAATATCTATTAAGTATTTAAAGATTGACATCGGCAACAATATTTTTGTTTCAACACAAATTACTTTACAACTCTGAAAATATCAAACTGCTTATGTAGGCATTTCGAAATGGCTGAAACTGGTAAATTTTAGATAACTACATACAACAATTCTGTTCATCATGCCTTCACCTTCCTGAGGGATAGCTATGCCTAGTCCACCATGACTAACATGTATCAAGTTGGGAATCTCTATCAGAAGCAAGATTTCACACAAAAAATTCAGGTTTGTGTCTTAACTCACTGCCTATTAACATAATGAAGTCCTACACCTGGGTTCTTGCTCCCCTGTTTATGGTTTCAGCCCTCTGGTCCTTGGTATTAGCATGCCAAAGCTAATGAAATGGGAAGAACAAGTTCTCAGAGGGAGTGCTGTCAGCTGCTACTTTCCAGCTGAAAGCAGGGCTTGCTTATATGCAATTCAGAGTCAATGAACTCATCAGCTAAAAGCTTTAGACTCATGTTTAATTTACACATGATGTATTGATCCTTTCACGTGAAGTGGTAACACAAACTCGTGACCTTAGTCCCTCCTATGATATGTTGAGACAGCCAGCTTCAAAAGTAAAGCAAGCACCATACCTGAGATATGGGTTGGTTCACAAACACCCAGCCTGTAGTAGGATTAATTTGTAAATAATTTGGTTCTTCGTTTGCTATTGAATATGTAATGGCAGCATTTGAGCTGTAGTCATCATCATGGGCTGCAACATGAAGAAAGCTGGTCCCAACTCCTATGTCTTCTCTTAGGAAATCTAATGTAAGGAAAAGATATTTCAGAGTGATCATCAATTCACTAAAGTACCATGAACCTCTTACTAAGAAATGAAGAAATACTAAAGTAATAATGTATGGAAGCTGTAACTTTATCTTCCTTGGAACAATGGCCATAAAAATCAAACTGAATATTTTAAAGAGCTGCTATCACTCCAGAGCTATGGATCACATTCAAAATTCATATTATCACATTCATAACCTGGATTTCTTATTTCTCATAAGATATGACTTTTTTTTTGTCTTGTATTCTTACTAAGGGACTAACTGCTCTGTATGAAGTATACATAAATGAAATTTTAATTTATTGCATAAAACCAGAAGAAAAGGACCACATTGTCAGAAACTACTTTCTCAGACTTGCATAGTATAACTAACTGTGAATTATGAGTCTTCATTTTTTAATGAATATTATACATGCCTCTGGGTGTTTATCCATAAATAGGATGGGGTTTTTGAAGAACCAAGAAGGAAAGGTAAAACAACAAACAATGAAAGATTATGAAATTCAAATGGGAAAAGGAAAAGTATGTAATCAAAAGTTATGACAAAAATCTATTAATCGGAAAACAAAGATAATGGTGGTGCTCACCGCTGCACACTCACATTCTTATGACAACTTTCACATCTCTGTGTAGTACCACAGACAGTTGGTATACTCGGGTAAGAAAAGATACTGACATGGCTACTGTTTTAAGGAATTTTCCCATAATGACACTCAGGAAGGCCTACAAGCCAAGACTGTACTTGTTACATTGCACACCACACAGAGTAACAATTCTGCAATTAAGGTAAATGCATCTCTGGCTGCAATCACCTAGCTGGTCACATAATCTACTGCCAGAAAAGACAAAACCCAAAAATCTTAGACATTGGGTAAGCTCTCACTCAGGGCACCAAAACTCTATCCAACGACTCTCAATTACATTCATAGTGGGTGTTTTCAAATCTGGGATCATTGTCATTTTGGTCCAAGATGATAACATTTATCTGACATATTCCAATGAGTGGTTCCGCTGCCTGATCTGTTGCTGTCACAGTGATAGGATATTCCCTCTGTTTTTCTCGATCAAATACCTGAAGAGTTGTCAGAACTCCTGAAAACAAATTAAATACCAGAGAAATAAAAAAACATGCATTTGACAATATTCTACATTTAGATGTTTATTTATCTGTCAGCACATTGAGATATAATGCAATAGGTTAAATGCACCTATAGTGTGAGCTTCAGGTTCAGGATCTAACGACAAGATTTAACAATTTCAACAGCTTAAATTGTACTGCTCAGGCAGATACAAATATCCATATACACTTAAATCTACACACAATTGGACTTAAATTCAGAAAACAGAGATAAGTTGTACAAAATATTTCTTTTAAAGAGCAGTAAGTACAGGGTAAAGGCATGTTTTGTGTCTTTTATCCTCAAAAAATTCAGCCTGAATTTAGTTTTGGCCTTCCAAGACTTAGTCTCTTTGCTGTTTGTAAGACTACTGGCATTTGGAGAAATCATTTCTATGCCTTTAGCAATGCTGCAAGATAATGTGCACTTAAAATATGGTGGTTTTTTTACATCCAGTTACAAGTCCGCACAAGTTATTTCACACAGCAGAACTTCCACATTTCAGGGAAAACATCAGTTCTAGTTCAGTACTGGACATGTATGAAACTTTTAGTTTCATAGAATACTTGTTCATATAGTTAATACAGTTTATATTTTGTCTGCTATCAAAAAAATAAATTAAAAATTATGAAGTCTGATTTTATTTAAGCTTTTTTTCCATCAGTGTAACAAAGTGATTTCTGTATGCCAGTACCAGTTCTGATATTTGCTTTACCTGTGTCAGGATGAATACTAAACGCTGGTAGGACACCATCTCTGTGCATCAAGCCATATTTCACTACACCATTGGTACCTTCATCAGCATCAGTAGCTTCAACCTGCAGTACAACTGTCCCTGAAGGCTGGTTTTCCAATACAGAAGCATGTTCCCGATAATACTGACACTAAGACAGGGGAGGGGAAAAAAAAATAAAAAAGAGAAATCAAGGACTTAGCATGCCATTTGATTTAAAGATATACTAGAGGGGAAGATACAAAAGATACAAAGATTTAGCTACACTTCCATTTGCACATACTGATGTTAATGTTTTTTCTGTACCATGATTAATTTACAGACTTCACTTCCTGTTTTGCAGTTGTATGAACACACAACATGAGGCCACTGAGCATCTCCAACTAATGAAAATACGTGGAGAAAAAATTACAGTTACTTCCAAATGTGAATATTTTTCTATATTAGCAAAAGTCTTATAAAAAAAGAGAGCATACACTTGCCCAAACCATAGAATTGCTTTGGTCAAAAAGGGATTTCTACACAAGTAACTTTGTTGAGGACAGATTACTGAAAATTTCTGAGACTGATATGAATAGTCACTGATTTTTCAAAACATGCAACACTGCCCATCAACATTTTAGCCATCAGCAAACTTGAAATTTTTAGACAACATATCTTTAAAATGAATTAACATTCTGAAAACACATTCAAGCATTTATTTTTTCATTACTTCACAAATTAAGCTAAAACACTTCCATTCTTTTCTCTTTCATCAGTTCCACACATATAATCATCAAAAGCAGCCTGTGTAACTTGGAGAGGTATTTTGGAATATTTTGGAACAAGTCCACTGCATAGATAGCTATGTCTATTGACTCCTCCTCACATATGTCACAGTCAATCTCTAAAAGTTATTCACTCAACCTCATCTTCTAAAATGCCAGAGATGAGATGTGGTTCAGGGAAGAGATAGTGCTCGCGGGAACTGTTCTGCCACAGAACGAGAACAAACTCTGTAAGTCTTAGGAGAGGGATAGAAAAGATGGAGGAGACAGCGGCATCAGAACTCAGAGATGAAAGCAGTCCACTTCTTGAATAGCTCATCTGCTGCATCACTTGCTGTGACAACAGTCTTAAACATTTACCACGCAGTCTAATACAAATGACCGAGTCTCATATATTTACCTTCTGAAAGATAGGTTTGTTATTGTTGACATCATCAACTTTCACAACAACCTGGGCAGTACTTGTAAGAGAATGGGGCCCTCCAGAGGCGTTATCATCAGCAGCTGTGACGTTAAGTACATATTCTGTCCCCTGCAGCTTAGGAAATGGACTTGAACGAAGTCTAACTAGCCCTGTAAAAACAATAGGTTGTCGGTGTTGTGGTTTTTTTAACTATATTAACCAATTGCTGTTGTTATTCTCACTAGTAAGCACGACAACAATCCATTCTGGTTTACCTATTCACCAGTAAACCACAAGGCTGCTACAGTTTAATTCAACTATGATGTTTTTACTGTAGTCTTAAAAAAAAAATTAAGACAGCACAACAGGTTCGTCTGCAAGTATGTCTACAGAGCTAAATGAGACAGCTGCAATTCAGCTGACCTGCACATATTAGCTTTCATCTATCTGCTGCAGAAAAAACAAAACAAAAAATCCAGAGAAACATTGTGGCAGACTTCTGTTTTACCTGCACCTGCCCCACCAGCGAGCCTGGCTATGTTCCTGTATCATTATTGCAATGAAGCACGTGTCACCATGTCTACTGTTGTAGCTACCAACACTAGCTCAACCGAACCCAGTTCAAGTTTACCTTCCTGCAGCACATCTAGCTATGTAGGCATATCCTCAGACACCTGTCTCTTGCTGCTCTCCCAAGTCACTCAAATGATACACCCTGCTGGATGGGACATAAAGGCACTGACAGACAAAGAAGTATGAAAGATTTGGTACAAAAGCAAAAGAGACTACAGCTGTCTGAGACCGTGCAGTAAGAAGCTGTCATTCTTTTGCTCCATCATCCATCAATCACCTCTATTATTCATCAGGCATAATAGCAATTGTCACTACAACAGAGTATTGTCACAGCATCAATGTCACTCAATTTGCTTGCAAATGTCTTGTTTTAGCTGCAGCACTTATTTTTGACACATCTCCACTTTACCTTGGCATTTCTGCCACAAGGGGGTACAGAGTATTCCCCTGACATCATTTCTGAAAATAAACTGGTGCAAGCCACTGTATAAACCTTCAATGGTTTGTTAAACAACAAAAGCCCAAAAATGTTTTGAAAAAAATGCTAATGTTTCTAAAATTAAGTTTCAAGGACTATAAAAATCAATCGGTAAAAAAGTATAGAAGTACATATACATGATTACGTGCGTAAACATGCAGGGCTATGATCTTGTTGGCGTCATAGAGATGCGGTGGAATGGCTCCTACAACTGGAGCGCTGGAATGGAAGGGTATAGGCTCTTTCGGAAGGACAAGCAGGGGAGATGAGGAGGGGGTGTCACCCTCTGTGTCATTGACCAGCTGGAATGCATGGAGCTCTGCCTGGGGACGGATGAGGAGCCAACAGAGTCTATGGGTCAGGATTAAAGGGAGGGCAGGGACAGCTGACATGATAGTGGGGGTCTGCTACAGGCCACCCAACCAGGAAGACTGAGCGGATGAGGCCCTCTATGGACAGATATGAGCAGCCCTGGTCTTCATGGGGGACTTCAGCTACCCCGATATCTGTTGGAGGGACAACACAGTGGGGCACAAGCAATCCAGAGGGTTCCTGAAATGCATTGATGGTAACTTCCTTCTCCAAGTGATGGAGGAGCCAGTAAGGAGAGGCGCTATGCTGGACCTTGTTCTTATCAACAAGGAAGGGCTGGTGGGGAATGTGAAGCCTTGGCTACAGTGACCATGAAGTGGTCAGAGTTCAAGATCCTTAGGGCAGCAAGGAGGGTGCACAGCAAGCTCACTATCCTGGACTTCAGGAGAGCAGACTTTGGCCTCTTCAGGGAGTTGCCTGATAGAGTACTATGGGGTAAAGCCCTGGGGGAAAGAGGGGCCCAAGAAAGCTGGTTAATATTCAAGGATCACCTCCTCCAAGCTCAGGAGCTATGCATCTCAACAAAGAAGAAGTCGGCCAAAAATGCCTGAAGGCCTGTGTGGATGAACAAGGAGCTCCTGGACAAACTCAAACACAAAAAGGAAGCCTACAGAGGGTGGAAGCAAGGACAGGTAGCCTGGGAGAGAAATTGTCAGAGTAGCCAGGGATCAGGTTAGGAAAGCGAAAGCCCTGATAGAATTAAATCTGGCCAGGGACGTCAAGACCAACAAGAAAAGCTTCTATAGGTATGTTGGCAACAAAAAGACTAGGGAAAATGTGGGCCCTCTCTAGAAGGAAATGGGAGACGTGGTTACCTGGGACATGGAGAAGGCTGAGGTGCTCAATGACTTTTTTGCCTCAGTCTTCACCAGCGAGTGTGTCAGCCACACTGTCCAAGTTGACCAAGGCAAAG
>NW_009597274.1:0-445 GCF_000690535.1 Cariama cristata
CGAGTCCTTAGACATCACAGTCCTGCACTTAGTTATTTTCATTCCTTCTTAAAAGAAAGGAGTATTTTACAGCAGGAAGTGGGCAAAGTACCCCAATTTTAGATACTCAGGAATTTCATTCCACTGTTCCATTTCCTAAGTTGCTGGAAAATGAAGAATACCATTATGGGGTGGGATGACACCACTAAGGTCAGTTTTGCCCCTTTCAATGCACCTAGCCATAAAAGTAATTATTTCAGTCTCAGAAGCGTGGTGTGATGAAACAAAAATGGCCTATCTAAAAAAAAAAAAGCTATTTTAGTCTCATAGAGGTGGTATGTTTAAGGAGAATTGGAACACTTGAACAATGATGACTTTGTTCTTGTAGATGTGGTGTGCGGACCTAAAAATAGCATATATGGGAAATGGGGAAAATTTGGGGAATAAAACAACTCAGTCAAAGCAA
>NW_009597275.1:0-11255 GCF_000690535.1 Cariama cristata
TTGGTCTTGTTGAACCTCATACGGTTGGTATCGACTCATCGATCCAGCCTGTCCAGATCCCTCTGCAGTGCCTTCCTGTCCTCCAGCAGATCAACACTCCCACCCAGCTTGGTGTCATCTGCAAACTTGCTGAGGGTGCACTCGATCCCCTCGTCCAAATCTTCAATGAAGATGTTAAACAGAACTGGCCTCAACACTGAGCCCTGGGGAACCCCACTCGACCGGCCGCCAGCTGGATTTAGTTCCATTCACCACCACTCTCTGGGCATGGCCGGCCAGCCAGTTTTTTACCCAGCGAAGGGTATTCCTGTCCAGGCCATGAGCTGTCAGTTTCTCCAGGAGAATGCCATAGGAGACAGTGTCAAAGGCCTTGCTGAAGTCCAGGTAGACCACATCTACACAGGGTAGTCCAGCGCACCCGCCAGCTCCTTCAGTATCCTCGAGTGAATCCCACCCGGCCCCATAGACTTGTTCATGTGTAGGTGGAGCAGCAGGTCACAAACTACTTCTTCCTGGATAATGGGGGGATTTTTTTGTTCCCCACCCCTATCATCCAGCTCAGAGGACTGGCTGCCCTGAGGATAACTGGTCTGGCTATTGAAGACTGAGGCAAAGGCGGCTTTAAGTACCTCTGCTTTTTCCTCATCCTTGCTGGCAACTGTCCCCTCTTCATCCAGTAAAGGGGGGAGATTTGTGTTACATCTGTTTGTAATGACAGAAGCTCCAGCAGTGCAGTGGTCGCCTAACTCTGAATTGGGGCAGTGGTTCAATACTGACTCAGAGGGAAGTATGCCAGCAGCACCACTGAATGTGCATTACATATAATACAGCAGGAAATTTGGACAGCAACTTGTTATAACACTGTTTTGGAAATGCATGAGTCACTGTATTTCTGGAATCTGAACCTTTCTCAGCATGTTTTTGTGCTAGATACCATGTTATGTTGTTTGAAAAAGCCTGAAGGACTGATGCTGAGTTAGTTTAGCCAGGATCTTCATATTGGAATACTCTAATCCATCTCTGTCATCTTTCTTCCTGTTTCCAAAAAATCCAGAATGCAATCCACTATTTTCTTCCATTGTGAAATATTATTTAAAACACTTTTGTAACTGATACTAATCTCCTCCTTTATTAGAGCTGTTGCACTCACCAACTTCTTTCAGATGAGTCTCCCCCACTTCTTACTCCTTCACACCACCGTGCATACCATACTCCTTCACTGTTCTGTTTCAAAATGTTTCTTGCAAGACTAAACACTAACAACACTGACAAAATCACAGATATGCTCTGCAGTAACTAAGCATGCCAAGGGGTGCCTCTGCATTTCCTTTGGTTCCCTTCTCCTCTTCTCGAACAGTTGTCTCTGTCTCAAGAGTTGCACCCCTGTCTCTACAGGCTTAGGATCCAGGGACCACTCTGAACTGCACTGATGGCAGAAGGTCCTTCCCTCTAACAAATGCCATAATGTGTTTACAACACCTTGGCTTTTTTCTACTTCTTACACTAAAATCTAGTGCTGAACTGAATGACAATTAAAATAGTTTCATTTAATCTGATAAATACAGGTGTGCATGTGTGCATGTGCACACACACACACTCTTACTTTCTTATGAGATATTTAAATACAGGGGTATTCCAAATTATCAAAGTGCAAGAAAAGTCAACAACATGGTTGTGCCTGAAGCAGGCTGCAGAGGAAATGGAAGCTTTCCATCTTGTGATCAATTACATGTGTTGGATTGAGCATTTGAGCAAACATGTTTCAGCAAACATGAGCAAGAGTAAAGAAATGCACTTAGGAAGGGTCAGGGCTGAAGACTGACAGCTCTGTGACAGTGTCCATCCTGACTCATTCACAAAGTCTTTGATGCCTAACAGGCTTTTTAGATATCAGCACTTACGTGTATTCACGATGTCTGTGACCCAAACCTGCAGGCATCTACAGTCATTCCTGGAGTCACAAGAATGCTTAGACCCTACCTCACAGGTGAGAGCAAGGGAGATGCAAAAAAACCTGGGGTTCTCCAGTCTTTGTCGCCTGCCGATCCTGATTGAGCAGGAATAGCTAGAGCATGCCCGAGTGTCTCTTGAAACACAGCCAGGAAGCAGACGGGTTATGTCCTGCCCACGTCCAGCAGTAAAAGCACTCAGCTGGGAGATGGGAGATTTGGGAAGTAAAGTTCCCCCTTCTTTTCCATAACACATGTGGAGCAGACTTACAGAAAAAGCTACAGCCTCTCAGAGATCTTTGTAATCACCAGCCTTACAGAACCATTGCCCTCAGGTCACTTTAAATGGGATAAAATCAAGTGGATTCTTTACCATATAGAGTTGATGTCTAATTTTTAAGCAGGTCTGGGTTTTTTTTTTTTCATTTTATAAAACTAGTTAATTTTTTTAAACAAGGATAGTACAAGCGACTTGATAGAAAACAAACCACACCATGGACATACTTAGCAGGTGTAATATTAAAATTGCATTGCATCACACACGTCACTTTTTAACAGGGTCTAACATGTTTTGTAAACCTGCTTGTATCTGCCTGTACCATGTCCCTTCCCACTTCTGCTTCTAACTTTCCTTGTAGCTTTTATTCTAGAAGCAGAGAAACACAGTGGTGAAATGCCACTCACAATTTATGTGTCACCTATACTGATTCACAGTTACAAATTTTTTTTAAGACTGTGGGTAACTGGGCAATAAAAACCATGTTCAGTCCTGGGTACCTCTGCCAACCTACCATGGCTGCTCCAGTATAAGTTAATTTATCACACGCTGCATGGGTTCTTAAGCAAAACAAAGATCAGGTTCATGATAAATGACTACACCACATACCCTCTGCCAACTGCTGAGTCTGGCATGGGATACTCCCCATTTGCCTGTTTTTAGCAACTGCATGGCCTTTTTATGCCTCTTGATTGTTTTAGTCATACAAAGTACGTACGCAGTGAGCAGATTTTGCCCTATTGATTTGTGCAAGGATTCTATGATGAGGCTGCTCTGTTCTTGCATTTGTTTCTAGAAAACCAGTACTGCACAGGATAGCTGTCACACTGGGTTTTCATACTTGCATGGATCTGCATCATTTGTGTGTCTTCTGTAAGATGCTGTTTATAGAAGGAATCGTCCCAGCTCTTTATTGCTGATGTTGATGCACTAGTCCCTTAATGAATCTTGGCTGAAATAATTTGGGTTTGCACCTGAAAGCTCATCCTAAGTATGGCTGAACAAACACTTCTATCTAAGCCTGATAATAGATTATTATTTGTGAATGTAATAACAACAACAACAACAACAACAACAACAACATTAGACTATACCCATGACAGTAGTACCTGAGTCCCTTGTCATTTCTGTGACATTTATCTTCACAGCATCTACCTGCAGTATAGCAGTGCTATCTTCCCCAGCTGGCAGAGGGAAACAAACAGGGCACATGGTGTAAGTTAGTTCATGCCTTGCATTCCCATTCAAGCCCAAGCTCCTTGAAAGCCCACACCACCTGTTTGTTGACTCACACTCAGATGCAAGCCTGTGTGTGCATGACGAAGGAAAAATCAACAACACTGCAATGCCTTTTGTGCCTGAAAATGAAACCCTGCCTCACAGACACCACCACTTAACACCAAGGCATTGCACATTCAAATCCTCACTCCTCTGACATGGCTAAAAAGATATGGACCTAGCTGGAGGGACGTACACAATTCAGCTAGGGCTCCCTGGAAATCTGGGGGAATGCTCATACCTTAACAACTACACTCTTCTTCCTCACTTCTGGCTAATACAAAGCACAGTGAAGATCAGCATCTGTAGGTATGAATTTCTTCAGTAGGTTTGTGTTCCCTTCGGAATGTTTTCAAAGGCTGTAGAGTTAAAATAACATAGAGTGGTTTTAGTGCAGTGCACCACACATTGTTTCTATCATGTGAGAATTGCTTAACTGCGGTACACTTCAGCAGCACAATTTATTACAAACCTTGGAAGTCATTTCAGGAGCCCAAGGACCTCATGGACCTTGGACCAAGTTTCAGCAAACTGCTCAGATGTGCAGTCACTACACAGATGTCTGGAAACATGTGTTCTTGCACATTTATCTGCTAATGCAAACGTCCCAATGCAAGCATTAACACTGAAGAGCATTATGTGGATTTTAAACAATCCCTGGAAGAGCTGGATCCCATAAAAGTTATTCTGACAGATTTAATCCTTCTCCTCTCCTTTGCCAAGTGCTTGCTCTGACCACGGGAGCCAGAGCACATCAAGCGAGACTCCTGCCTGCTTCCACTGCTTCTAGTGCTTCAGACACTACAACATCCCTGCCCAGTGCTGACTTCACTCTTATTTTTATTGTTATTATTCTAGTTGGGAAAGAAGCAGCAATGTGGAAGGGAAAGATAAAACAGGAGATAAGAGTATATTTTTATGCTTTCATCTGCACAGATGAGTCATATGGGACAGGTTTATTCCTCATCTGTCTCGGCATTAACGCCTCAAGCAGAAGAGCAGCAAAATTAAGGTTCTTTTTGCTGCTGTGGAAAATAATTCTTTCTTTCTTTCACCCTGCTCTGTGAGGTCTTTGAGGCAATGGCTATGAGTATGTACAGCACATAGCACAATTGGCTGCAATCTTACTGGGGCCTCTCAGTATTAGTGTAATAAAAGTAAATACCAAGTGGTCAGGGCTTAATTATAATCTGGACATTCTGTGCTCTGGCAATAGATTACAGGAGCCGTTGACTTGTACCTTAAGGCACTGAATCTACTGTTGGCACGAGGGTGAATCAATGTAAAGGGACAAGACAGCAAAGTGAAATCCCATGTTTCCTGCTCAGCATATAGGACGCAAACTAAGAGGAAGTGATTTCAGTAACTGAATGCTCTGTATGTTGGAGCAGCTCCAGCTGTGGCCTTTTGTGTTCAACTCTGATGGCTATTTCAAGAGGTCAAATACTATTTTACAGAAGATGGAGAGGCAAAAGCTTTCATTAGATAATGATTGTACTAAGACCCAAATCTTAACAAAATTATTTTAAGAGGAATTCTAAATAATTAATGTTGCAATCATCCGTTGATTTATTCCCCTCCACCCTTAATTTTGTTTTGAGCAGGAACTGACCCTGATCATGCTCTGTGAAGACTACTTCAGAGATACAAGAAATAAACATGCTCCACAATCAATACTGAAGTGGGTTTCTTTTTGCCTTACTTGATTCTGCCAGCTTGAGGGTTTTGGTGACATTTTGCCTATTGTTATTTCACTTTGAAAGCCCCCTCATAATTTATTTTTGTAGTTGCAATTAGTATGTGCTAGGCTATTGTAACTGCATTATATTAAGTGTAGGGAGATGTGTCCAAGGTTGAATTTTATCCAATATATTTATAACGTCTTAAGAAAACAACAACAACAAAGTGCTATGAATCTGTGAATAAATTCCTTTGGATCTGTGGCACTGGAAAAAAAAAACCACAAATTTGTGGAGCTCAAACAAAAGCAACATTGACAACTGTAACAGCATAATACCGTTACTAAAAATGTTGCAAAAGGCGTGCTACAGACATATTTCCATAGCCGTTCTGGTTAAATTAGCTTGGCCTTAGCTTCAGAGTGTTGATTTGGATCAATATGACTTAGGAGTATTACAGTAACATCTGGAGGCTCAACTCGTTGTGTTAGGAAATGTACATGGTAAGGGGCTGTTGCTGTTCTGAAGACTTTTCAGTGTAAATGGGCAAGACGTGTGGAACTGAAGGGGCAGCAGTCAGGCGGTTCGTACGCCTAGCAGGAGCATAAGAATTGGGCCAGGAAAAAAACTCAGATCTACTTTTCGCCAGGTCTCTCTGCTTCTGTCTGCTCCCATGCTGAATTTCTAGTGGTACTTCTACTGGTATCCAAGCCACCCTGAAGTGGTACAGGACTGGGAGCTGCTGCCTCACAATGGTTCCAGTGTAGACGACTGTCTGTTTAAAGCACAGAGTGTCAAGGGTCAGACTATTGCTGCCAGGCAGGGACAAGCAGCAGGAGCAACCTCAGCTGCTGCACTCTGGATGCACAGCTTTGATCAGCCAGTGAAGCACTCAGAGATGTACCTGGAAGAGGTGCAATGACCTACATTTTCCTTCAAACTTATCTTCTTCTATCTGTTGAAGTGGACACGTGGATATCCAAACATATATGGAACCAGGCACAGGAAGCCAAGTTACTGCTTTAGGTATGTGATGCATCAAAACAGGGTGCCTTTGATACATCATTGGCAAATTCCTCACTGTGCAACTGGTTTACCCTGTTCATCTCTTGAGATTCTTACTGCTGCTGGAGTTACCTCTGTTTTGCTAGCTACTTTGACTGGAAAGCATGACCAAGAAGGGAAGAAGAGAGGGGGGAAACAGGAATCCTGCAGCCCCTAAATCACTCCAACTTGCATAATCATAAGACTTTTTTAATAAAAGTTTCACTCAGCCATGAACATTTTGTGAGTGCCCTTGAGACATTCTTTCTTTCAGAATCTGTTACTGCTTCAGAGCAATATCTGTAATTAAAACAAATAATAAAATCCAATGAAGAGCAAACAGGGGCAGTGTCTTAGCCTTAAGGCGAACTGGTAGAGCATAGCTGGTGGCCACACAGCTGCATTTTCTTCCTGTCAAAATAGTGTGGCTGCATGCAGAGTTGCCATGGGGAATGCTCCCTGGCCTTTGCTAGTTAGCTCCAAACACCACCATTTGTGAGCTAACATGTAGATAGTTATGGACAGTCATGTGCCAGTACCTGTCTCGTGTGTGCTAGCCCCAGATAATTAACTTCTGTAGACATAACCTGAAATGTTTTTTCTAGAATATACTATATGATCTTCTGAGGCGGTATGATATGTGCTACTAAAGGTATATAAACAAAGCAATATACTTGGGTTTTAATGCATTTTCATTCATTACATGAACATGAATATTAAATTTATGTTATTATGCTGTCTGGCAATGTCTGCTTGATTCTTTGTTTCTGTCACTAATCTTTAGAAATAACCTGTCTTATCTACTAGAACACGTCTCATCGCTCTTGCGGAAATGCTTTTGTAACTTTGACCTAAAACTGGGCGAGTGGAACCCTTCATGGATCTGAACTTGCCCAGGAGCGAAGGAGTGGACCACCATAGGTGACAATCTCAAGTCAGCCTGATAGCAGGAGCTTTTTGGTGAATAGACAACACAGTTCAATAGAGATGTGGGGATGAAGTACCCAAACAAGTATCATATCACTGGTATTTAAAGGGAAAAGAATTAAAGGAGAGAAGACAGGAAACTCCTCATGCTTTGTTTATTAGAAATATAAATGTTCTTTATTGCTCACTGCCCCCTTACTAAAAACCAAACAAACATGAGACATAGGAGCAGAAGAAAGAAAACAACTAAATGGCCAGACCAAACAAAAGACGAGATATGAGGCTAAGATATATTGGTGAAATCTAAATTCTGCTTCCTGAAACATTCTGTGCAAGGGGTGTCAACTGACTTCAGAGGTCCAGGTCTCAACACTACCTATAGGAGTGTGTGTCATTTTGTAAGAGGCAAATCCTATGCCCTGGATGAATGATGTAAGAGAAATTCAGGAGGGCCACCTTCACAGACTTTCATTCTTGGTCCTCTTCTGTAGGTCTTACTGCATGAGTGGGGTTTTGGCAGATGTATTCTAAATAACCACACAAAAGTACTGCAGAGTCTGAATCCGACAGAACATTACATATAAGTCTGAACTATTTAATCTCTGCTAACTCTTCCTAATGTATTTTGCAGTGTTACACTATGGCCATTGCCCAGCTTTGAACATACCTGATTCAGATCAAGTCCGTCCAGCCCAATACCGTGCAACAATGCCCAGCAGCAGATGTTTAGGGGGAGTTTGAGAAACAGGCCCTGCGGAATGACGATTCCCCAGCAGACCTTTCTAAATGTGGGAAATCAGCAGTTCTAACATTCCTTAAACTACCAGGATCCACTGTTTAACCGTGGACCTATCCTCTATGAATTTACCTAGTGCTTTTCGGCTCCTTTGTAATTTTGTGGCCCCACAGCACCCTGAGGCAGTAAATTCCACAATATTCTCATGTAAAGGAGTCCTGTGGTCTGACACCTTATATAGGATCTCCCTGGTTCTTACTTGACACAAAGTAGTGGATACTTGTTACACATTTAACCTTCTCCACACCTTTCATGATTTTATAGACCTGTCCTTTATAAAGCCTTTTCCTCTCCCATCATTCCCTTTCTATGTCAAAAAATCCTATTCTACTTCTGTTTCTCTTGCATTGAAGCTGTTGTATACAAGTTCTAAAAATCCTTTTTGCCTTCCTTTGAGCTTTCCCTGCTTCTACTTACCCATTTTAATGTGGGATTGCGGGCGTTCAGGAATGTGTCATAACGATATTTGTCGGATCGCTCTTGATGTCTTTCCCAATAGCATTCCCAGTGCTCTGGTCGGTGTGATGATCTCTCCACCGAGCACCCAGAGGATGGCTTCCCAGAACTATCCACCCTGACCCTCTCATCCCTTCCATGAGTGGTTACAGCTCATTCAGAGCTATTGACTCCCACCCCAGATCAAGCTACAGAGAAACAAGCCTGGGAAAGTCCCATCATTTACTCAAGCTGCTGATCTATATGAATGTTAATTACAGTTAAGAGTCCTGTTGGGTCAGTACTAATTAATTATCATACAAGTACCACTACAGACTGATGATAAACTTCCTGAGAGTTTAATCCTAGCAGGCACAAAACTTTTAAGGAGGATGAGCAAAACACTGAAGATTGCTATTTCTAGAAGAACCAGAAGAAAAGGAAGACATGAACAGGGCTTTAACTTGGTCTTGGTGTTCTCTGCTGCTCGCTGCTCTCAATTAAACAAACAAAAAGATACAATTTTTTAAAAAAATAAATAAAAAACCTAAGTAACCATAGCAAACAAGAGAATAAGTGAGAGGGGAAGATATTTAGGAAAGTCTAAATTCTAGAGAGTAATATTAGACTATTTTAAATGTAAATTTAATGAAGGGATAACATATAACTTATGAGCTTCATTTGTTGCTTTCATTTTACTCAGGTCCCAGTTCAAAAGCGTGGTTTAGCATAGACCCTGCTAAGCATATGAGTGGATGTGATTTGACATCACTGGGTCACTATGGTGGTTAAGGATGGCGGGCATCTTAAGCACCTTGTTGCGAGCAAGCAAAGCCTAGACAGGAAAAATGCCATGAAGTCAGAAGATACTACAAAACTCTCATGGTACTAGCAGAAAATGAAATCGAGAAGCTCTGATATTTCTGTTATATACTTAAAAAACCCCCAAACCTCCAACTGATGCTGAATGTGATTTCTGTTTGTGTTTATAATCAAATATCCTCCATCCCCTCAGGAACGTACTGCTCCTGATCAGTGCTCTCTGATCAAGCACCATCAGTTTGCCATTTCTGCTACCGGGGGCGCTGCTGCCTGCCGCAGATACTCTATTTTTGTTAAAGGTGCTTAAAGGTGGGTTTTTTTCTCTCTTTAGTTTTACACCAAAACATCCTTTTTGTGTAAAATAACAACATATCTGAAGACACAGTACTTGCACTAACACAACTCTGGAGTACTGTAGGGTTTTGCTAATCTGAGTAGTAATTCAGGCGGAAAGTGCTTGGGTTGGTGTGCTTGCATGGTTAATACTTGCCCACATATGAAGGTGCAGAAAAGTCTTCTGAGAACCTAGAACATTGCAGTGCTAACCTAATCCCTCAAACTGTGCTCGGCTGGGGGTTTCCAAGACACAGCAAGCCTGGTGGTGGGAATAGGGTTGCAACAGCGAGGCTCATATCCCTTGTGCAACGGAAAGTTTGGAAAGGAACCTGGTGACCACTTTCCTGAATTCTGGCAGAAGATTGCAGAGATGACTCTTCCCTCAGGCAAGCTACATCTCAAGGGTGAAACAGAGATGTAGAAACTGCAAGACAATAAAGCGTGATTAATTTCTCTCGTTGGTGAATGCCGTGCTGCTGCAGCCCAATTTCCAGGTGTTTTTAAATGTATTCACTATCTTGCTTACATTCTTCTAGGAAGAGATCCATTTTAATTAGTGCAATCTCTTCAGTCTCTAATTTACTGCAAAGGGTGTGGATCAGGAAAGCTGTTTGCTGCTTAGCCCGAACAAGATCAACATGATGCTTCTGGGTTGCCATTATGGCAATTGTGTGTGGAATGTTTGCATTGCTTGTCTTCTGGTTTTTCTAACCATCTTGCAATTTTGAGGATGTTATCTACTCCTGATTTAAGATCTTGTGAACAATCCCCCGCTTTGGGAGGAGCAGAGCAGATTGCACACTTTTCTTTCAGCAGCAGTTCTCACAAAGATAAACCCAGTTTCCATTGTTGCCAGGTTGCGCTGTAATTTGTTCCATTACTTTATGCATTTTAAGATAACACTGGAGTTTCTACCTCCTCGAGACCATCCCAGAATACTGGTGCAAGGAAAACGTGCTCTGTAAACTACACTACACTTACAGAAATCAAGGGTAGTTTTAATCTCTAGAACTGCCCATTTTGCTTTGTAGCTGGGATGCTTCTTAGGTGTTGAGATGAAATCGGGAACTCCTGTATAGGCTGCTATGTGGAGCTTCTTTATTGCATATGGAACTGCTTTATGTACCTTTCCAGGCAGCACGGTTGAATGGAAGATACGGCATATTTAGCAAGGCATTTCCACCTCAAGAACTTGTTTCCCGTGTTGATCTGCCAAACCTGTTATTCAGCCTGTAGGATATAATACAAAGTGAAGCTGTTTACAGAATTAGAGGGTGCAATACATGAGAAATCGCAGAAAAGTTTATGCCTGATGATTTGAGTGTGGGAAGCGCCGCTCATCCCATCTGCAATCACCTAGAACAAAACGGGGATGTGCTCAGTGGCGTGAGTGGCACGTTTGTGCCCAACAGCAGTAACAACACTGGTGAATAACGTTGTCTGTTTTGTGGTAAATGCTGTTAAAATAAAAATGTGGTTATGCAGAAAACATTTTCTTCGTGTTGGTCACTATTTTCTTTCCAAGTAAGAGCATTTAACAAGGAAAAAGATTGTTTTGGGTTGGGCTGAAACCCAACTTCTCAGCTCTTTTGCAATTTTCCAACACTCTCCCAGAGGTGGAAACAGCTTTTTCCTTGTTAAAAATAATACTAATAAAAAAAAATATATATATAAAAAAGGCGTCTGTGTTTGCGGCACAGGACCCCTCCCCA
>NW_009597276.1:0-7843 GCF_000690535.1 Cariama cristata
GGGTTTTGAAGATCTCCAAGGATGGAGATCACATGGATGGAGATTCATGGATGGAGATGGCTCTCGAGGATGGAGATTCTACCGTCAAAGTAGAAAAGACAGGACCAGAGGCCATGGGCACACACAGAAATACAGGAGGTTCCCCTGAACATCAAGAAACACTTTTTTACTGTGAGAGTGACCGAGCACTGGCACAGGCTGGGAGGTGATGGAGTCTCCATCCTTGGAGATCTTCAACAGCCATCTGGACGTGGTCCTGGGCAACCGGCTCTTGGTGGCCCTGCTCAAGCAGGGGGTTGGACCAGATGACCTCCAGAAGTCCCTTCCCACCCCAGCCATCCTGTGATTCTGAGCCGAGGAGCTGCACAACGCAGCAAAGAGGCCGGGGAGCTCTCTGCGCAGCCGTGGGCAGTGATGGCCAGAGCTCGTGGTTTCCAGCTGTGACAGCAGTGTCAAATAAAAAAATTCTTAGTCCTGAGAGCTGTGCTTATGCTACCACCAAGGTGACCTCAGAGGAAATAAAAATGAGGGAAATGGGAGGGAAAATGAAAGCGCTGCTGCTGACTGCGCAGTTCGTGGGCTCCTGTTTGGGGCAAAACCCCTGATTTTGCTGCTGTGGACATGCAAGCATGGAGGAGAGGACGATGTTCCCCAAGATTTGCAACATAAAGACAGTACGGCCTTGAGCCAACTGCCAGCACCAAAATCTTTGGGCTCCAGAAAAGAGGCGTTTGCACCCAAATGGCCTTTCAGGAGCCTCGAACTATGCCTGGGAAATGTCTGGGAGAGGCTTACGCAGCCTGGACTGAACTGTGCCAAAACCACGGCGATTGGTTCAGCTGTAAAGTCACCCTGATCCCAGGAACAGATTAATTTAAGAGTACAGAGTACCCGTTTCCCCTCTCCAGTCTCTGTGTCAGCTTGTTTATGCAGGTTTTTCTTCTCCAGCCTGTCAGGACTGTTATTTTTTGATGGGTTTATGAAGGAAACAGAAGGACTGCTTGTTCTGCACGGAGAGGATCGCAGGAGAGGCAGCCCAGGAACGTGACTTGCCAGCTCTGATAAGATCGCTCCAGCCTGGGTGAAGCTTCGGCTTATCCTGGCACCCATCTGCCAGCCCACGGGAGAGCCAGCGCTCCCAAACTGAGGAGGGGAAACCTCCAGGGTGAAGAAGGTCGGCAGGGGACCTCCATTTTTCCCTGTCATCTCACTCAGTGATGTGGATGGGATACGATCGGCAGCTCCCGACCTGCTCAGTGATACCCTCCACTCATTTCCGACCCCTCTAAGACGTCTCTCCCTGTAAGACCCATAATACTGCTTCGTCACCCTCCTTCATTCCTTAAATTGAGAGGGGCTTCTCCCCCTCTGCTCTGCTCTGGTGAGACCCCCCTGCAGTACTGCCTTGAGCTCTGGGGTCCTCAGCACAAGAAGGACATGGACCTGTTGGAGCAAGTCCAGAGGAGGGCATGGAGATGATCCGAGGGCTGGAGCACCTCTGCTGTGAGGACAGGCTGAGAGAGCTGGGGTTGTTCCGGGCAGACCTTAGAGCAGCCTTCCTGTACCTAAAGGGGCCGACAAGAAAGCTGGGGAGAGACTTCTGACAAGGGCATGGAGTGACAGGACAAGGGGCAATGGCTTTAAACTGGAAGAGGGAAGATTTAGATACGAGGAAGAAATTCTTCCCGGTGTGGGTGGTGAGGCAGTGGCACAGGTTGCCCAGAGAAGCTGTGGCTGGCCCATCCCTGGAAGTGTTCAAGGCCAGGTTGGATGGGGCTGGGAGCAACGGATGGTTGGTGGAAGGTGTCCCTGCCCATGGCAAGGGGATTGGAACTGGATGGTCTTTAAGGTCCCTTCCAACCAAACCATTCTATGATTCTTTTACATCTCCAGGGATGCTCGGTGGCTGTGAGATGGAGGTCATGGCATGGCTTGTCCTCTTCCACTCGTCTTTCCATCATTGCTCACATGGGAGAAGTGGGAACGCTCAGCTGAGTGCTGGCGATGGCCACAGCAAGGCTGGAGATGAGGTGGGAAGAAAAATACAACCCAAGCAGAAGGGGACAGTGGAGTATGACATCCCTGCTGCAGCATGCACATTTCAACACTGCTGGGTTGCCTGCCCCTCTGTGTTGCTCAGATGGAAGATTTTTCCCACATTTATCTTCATGGCATGCCCCAGGGCAGACTTGAGAAAGGCGAAGGCCAGCTCTGTGCGGGATGACTGCTCTCCTGGGTGGGTGCTGACAGCTTGTTCTGCACACCAAGCTTGGTGGATGCTGCACAGTGAGACCTTTTTGATCGCTGGCTCCATGACCTGCGCTCAGGTAATTGGCACCTGCCAAGCTGCGCTCTGGAGTTCATCTCAGACTCATCCTGCTGCACTGCAGTCCCTGTTACTCCCTATCTTTGACATTTTACACCCTGAAATGAATCACCCAGTTCCCTTCAAGGCGAAACCCAGGTGTGGTTGTGTTTGCCCAGGAAATTACTCCCAGCAGGCAGTTAGGGCTAGGTGGTACCAGGTTGGGCTCTCCCTACCCTTTACAGTCATCTGATATGATCCAAGCATGCTTTGCACCCTCAAACATATCCTGCACACTTTAATTCCCCACCCAAATATGCATCATAGAATACAACGGTTTGGATTGGAAGGGACCTATGAAGATCATCTCATCCATCCCCTCTGCCATGAGCAGGGACACCTTCAACCAGGTCAGGTTGCTCAGGGCCCTGTCCAACCTGACCTTGAATGTTCCCAGTAATGGGGCATCGACCACACCTCTGGGCAACCTGTGCCAGTGCCTCACCATCCTCATTGCAAAAAATGTCTTCCTTACATCTAGTCTGAATCTACTCTCTTTTAGTTTAAAACCATTGCCCCTTGTCCTATTGCAACAGCCTCTGCTAAAAAGTCCCTCCTCATCTTTCTTATAACTCCCCTTTAGGTGCTGGAAGGCGGCGCTAGGGTCTCCCTGGAGCCTTCTCTTCTCCAGGCTGAACACCCCCAACTCTCTCGCCCTGTCCTCACAGCAGAGGTGCTCCAGCCCTCGGATCATCTCCGTGGCCTCCTCTGGACTCGCTCCAACAGGGCCTTGTCCTTCCTGTGCTGAGGACCCCAGAGCTGAAGGCAGTACTGCAGGGGGGTCTCACCAGAGCGGAGCAGAGGGGGAGAATCCCCTCCCTCGACCTGCTGGCCCCATGCACCCTCCCTGTCATGCAGTGCAAACCCTGTTCTTGCAGGCTGCAAACTGGTCATCTTGTTATTTTGGGTGTTTTAAATTGTCACCCAAAAAGAGGACCTTGTTTTGGGGATCGGGGTCTCTCTTCACCAAGATACATCCAAACCCACTGTGTCCACACTGTGCTGCTCAGGAGGAACGTAGCAGCTTTGTACCAAAGACAACTGAGATGTTCAAAACACCAAGCAGGATACAGAAATTAGAATGAGTTACCTTTTCCCTGGATTTGCTTGTAATAAAGAATATTGACATGTTGTTATCGTAATTGGGTGAAAGAGAATTTTTCTGCACCATGCATTGCTGTCTATTGAACTCCTTTCCGCTGGACGAGAATTGATGCTCGTGCTTTGGCAAGCTTTAGAAAAGGTTGTGCAGATGTGTAATACTAAGGATAGCAAAAAAACCCCAACAAACCAGACAGTTTTGGAGAGGATATAAACCTTCTTCCTTCAAAACAAATTCTCCAGCTAACAGGGGTCAGGAGGGAAATTTCTTTGTGATCCAGAACTTTTATGCAGGGGTTTCTTTTATCTTTCTCTGTAATAACACACACTGGCGAGTTTCAGGGTGCTGGGTTACATAAATCCTTTGCAATTGTTTTGAATCCTGCTTATATGCTTTCTTTAACTAATAATTCAGAAAAAGAAACCAGCCCTAAAAGCCCTTCTGGCCCCTGCAATCAGAGAGAAGCACTTGACACAGTTAATCTTGCCACCTTCAGCTGCTTCCCCCATGTTGCACATGGGGTATGTGGCAATTTGTGGTCAGGGCTTTCCTCCCTCTTTGTGGTTTGCACAGAGCAGAGCGCCCATCGTTGATCGTCAGATGATGAGTGCTAATGTCGCTTACACAAATTGCTGCAGCTTCTCATCCTCCAAAGCTGGACATCACTTGCTGAAGTGACCAGTGCATCCTGCCCTGTTGCTGAAAGCCGATCCTGAAGATCCCGATGCAGAGGTGATGATGCTTTGCATACAAATGGGTGATTTCCAGACTTGAGGGTGGAGAAAATGAGAAGGGGACAAAAAAAAAAAAAAAAAGGAACCAGCTGTCACTGTCTTTAGTAACGGCCACAACTCATGACAGCAGATGAGCAGACTGAAATAGCAACACCAAACCTCAGGCCATCTATATCTGCACGCTTCAGACTTCCCCGGGAACCTGGTCGGTTGCCGCATTACACAGACATGCTCCTGGCCACGGTCTCTGAAGCTTTGTTGATTCAGCCGCTCCTTGGGTTTCGTTTGCTGGGGGAATTCATTTTTCATTTTGCCTGGAGGCATGGCCTGTGTGGGTTTGTTTCGTTTTTTTATTTGTATTTCACTTCTGTACAGTAGGAGAAGAGAATGAATCACTCATGGGATCTGGGGTAGCTGTGCATCAGAAGCAGGACCGCAACCAGATTTTACGCTCCCATCGCTGTGCTCAGACCATGCTAGAAACATCTGGGAGGAAAAGCAGACCCGTATGTGCTGGGCTCCTACTCTGGGAAGGAAGAAGTTGGCTACAATCCATCCTAACATGCTGAGGTCAGAGTCTTAACTTCTTACCCACTTTACTGCGCTCTCCTGGTGAGATACCAGCAGCTCCCCGTGCATTTAAGTAAAGAAACTCCATTCATACTCACTGATAGTTGTTTTCTGCATTTTTCTTCTCCACAACTAGGAAAAAAACCAGAGCTAGATCAGTTTAAAGATTTACTAGAGTGCGTGGGAATAGCAAATACTTCAAGAAAATGACATCAGTAATGCCTGAGCTGGGTGCAGATGCGATCAGGTGAAATTTTCCAGCCTCTGTTAGGGAAAGGTCAGATTAGAGGATTAAGAAGGGTTCCTTCAGCATTAAATTATATGTCTTCCACATGTGGTCCTCAAGTGATGAGAGTCAGGACAACTCTCCTCTTGCAAGAGTGAATTCCCTGGTTGGGGTTCAGCTCCTGCAACTGCAGCTGCAGGAGACACCAGCAAGGACAAACCCCTTTTATCCCTTGGAAAACTTAAAATTTACACTGATAAAAACATCACATAGGTGGTCTCGCTTCTCCACATTGATTCCATTATAAAAAGTGACTTTTTTTCATTCAAAACATTTCATTCCATGTTATTATCCTTCCATTTTATTACAAATATATTTGAAACCTCAACTCCAATGTGTTGTTTGATGATAAGGTGACACTCCATTGAATTTGGGGTCCTGTCCCCCCATTTTTGGAGCTGTGAATGAGCCACAAGCCTCTCCTCTGCCCTCCATGGGTGAGACAAGGTTGCTGAGCATACAGAAAAGCTAATAGACAGCAACTTGAAAATTGAGTTGTGGCTTGAAAATTGACTTTTAGTTGAACTAAGGGAAAAAAACCAACAGAGTCTGGGAGGGATCACAGGGTACCCATGAATGGATCTCAGAAACCAAGTGCACATGCAGATCCCGATGCACAGAGATGCGAGGAAGGGAGGAGAAAATGCACCCTGTAAACAGTCGGGGAGTTCTGGCCAGCAGCCCTCGTGTGCAATTCACCATGGAAATTACTCCTGCATCCACCCGTGAGTCTTCTATTTCTCTGCAAGCTCCACAGCCCCGGCTCTCTGAGTATTTAGGTGCTTAATTCCTGTTTTTTTCAGTGGATAGGAGGTCCTAAATGTCTCTGTGAGCCTCTGCTGCACTCTCCACCCTGTAACCGCTGGGATGTGGCAGGGAGGTGAATCCCTGGAGATCCTGGGCATCCTCCGAGGGAGCCCCAAAAGGCAGGGAAGGGAAGGCATCCGCTTTGCTGCTGTTATCCTGATGTTCCCCATCTTTCTCCATCCCTTTGTCCTCCCTGGCCTGATCCGCTCCAATTAATTATTCAGGCAAGAGCCACAGCATGGCAGCAGTTGCTATAGGGTGCTGTCATGAATAACAACAGGCAGCTATTTTTATCCCTAACTCTTGTTACCTTGCGGTCAGGAGTGATGGGTCCTTGCCAGCTCTCTTCACACAGAACTCGCTGTCTTCGGCAGGAGGAGCACTGCAGCGATTTACAATGTCTTTATGGGCTGGGATTAATTTTAATCACCTAAATGTAGGTGAGATCTATGTGTGATCTAGATATACGTGTCTGAATCCCACCCTGGTACCACTCCATGCACTGCCAGCTGTACTCAGGGGTTGCTTTGCATCTATATTTTATTATTTCCATCCATATTTTATTTTTTCCATCCATATTTTATCTGCAATAAAGCACGCAGACTGTGTTCATCGCTGGATTTAATAGTCTGTCTGCTGCAGAGAGAGAAAAACTGTCTCAGAGGTGAAATCTCACATCAGATTCTGAGAACTTATATAGGATATATTATATTTTCTCTGGAGACTTACACAGACTGATTGCTCCAACCAGTTTATATCCCCACAGCTGACATGCCCACTTAAATATCTTGCTGTGAACCCAGTGAGTACGGCAGGGGCACACCAAAGGCTTTCTCCACTCCTCCTCATGCTGCCCCTGCTCATGGCAATGAAAATGAGAAAAATCCAGAAAATGAGGGGAAGGGGTGGATTTGAGGAGAGTCTGAAGGGAAATGGGTGCTGCTGAGTGTGCGGAGGCAGGGAGGCTATTTTGGCTGTGGAGAGCAGGTTTGGAGCTAGCAGAACAACCTGGAAGATTAAGAAAGAAAAAGGAAAAAGGAAAAAAGAAAAAAAAAAAGGAAAGAAAACAGCAACAGAGTACAAGATTCTTCATTCCTGCGAACCTGCCAAATTTAACACTCCATCAAATTATTCCAGAGGGCCCAAACACCTGAGAAGGAAAATCTGAATTTTCACTCTGATGCGCAACGATGTGAGAAAATCTCGCAGAAGTGGGACAAATAAGCAGGACTTGGGCTATGTATCTCCTAAACCGACCACTGCGGTTACCAGCAACACTTCCAATGATTTTAGAGGCATCTGGTCGAGGCACACAAACAGAAGATTGGAAAGAGAGCGGGGGATGTTTTCTTGGTTCTCTTCAAAACAGAAATCGAATCTGCTCCCTCCGGTGAGACTGGGCAGCCCGAACAGACCCCAGGGTGAATATTTACTACCAACCCTGGAAAAACTTCTTTTAGCTAGAATATCTAGGGGACACAGCCAAGTTTGGGTGCCCGCTATGCCTTGCTGATCAAAATAGTTCTATCTGGCTTTTTATTCTTCTTCTATTTTTAAACAGAGTTTAGATAAAGATTTTTAAGGGATACCAAATATATTTTTCAGGGGGAAGCGGCCGGTTTCCCCGTACGGAGGAGCACCGCTCTCTCCGCTTTGCTTTCATTTCTGCCTCCAACCCCATCCCAAATCAGCCTCTCCATCGCGAACACCACGGGACCTGCTGCTTCTCCGTCTTCAGCCCCAAACTCCTGGACTCAGGCTGGGTCACAGAAAAGGGAAAAGCAAGGCCCAGCCTGTGTGCTTTGGGGTGAAAACACCCGGAAACGGGTCTCCCCCAAAATGCAATAGGAAAAGAAAAAGTGTGGGGGGGGGATGTTTTGGGTTTGTTTTCGGTTTTACTTTCTTTTTTTTTTAATTAAATGCTATTTTCAGCCGGTGGGCGAATTCCAAGCGCCCGGGACCCCAGCCCGCAGCCCGGC
>NW_009597277.1:0-3731 GCF_000690535.1 Cariama cristata
TATATATATATATGAGAATGTCTATGTTGTGGTGTAGACATAACCGAAGTAGCTCTGGTTCATCAGAGACATTTCTCCTACAGTAGCACAGAGCTCAGCATGGGCTAATTTACCCTGTTGAGAAGGGCAAAACTGTGAATGATGAGAAATCAGCCAGTGAAAAATGCAGCCTTTTTTTCCCCCCACTGCTTCAGCTGAGTGGTTAGTGCAGCATTTGGCCTTGCATCCAGATGTCCAAGCATCATTCTGTGCTGAGCTCTAGGAATAGCGGTTTGCAAAAGCTTTGAAATCCTAGATGATTTGCCAGTAAACTGAGGAGAAAGGAGGTGGAAAAATTGGGATAACAGGAAGCTCAAGCTGGAGAGAGAGGACCACATGGAATATAAAGCAGGGCTCAGGCATCAGGGGATGGGAATTCCATATCCATGCGTCATACAAACCTCTTCCTCTTAGCACGTCTGACAGTTCAATTAAAATCCCTGAATGCTTTTTCTGGCTATTCTTAGCTATTTTCTTAGCTATTCCTGCCTGTAAAAGTCTGGTGTGTCAAGCATGCTGCTCTAAGACTCAGGACTAAATTCAGTGCTTTTGAAGTAATATGTGAAGGGGGACATGAGACTGCATCCAAATACTTGAACAGAAATTAGCTCACTCAAACTAAAAAAGTCCTGTTACTGACAGTGGCACAAGTCCTTAGGTTTAAGAAAGCAGGGCTGCATTTCAGGGAACAGCTAGCAAGCCAGGGATCTGTGCCCAGAACTCGTGCCAGCAGTGAAACCGTCAGGCAACTTGGTGAGATCCACAGCAGCATCCAGTATTTTGTCTGACTGGGTTAAGTGTCAGTGCACCAGCCTGGCAGGTGTTCGGTTAGAGAGAAAACACAGCTCTATCTGTAACAGATAATTGAGATTTACAGGGTCCTCCTTGTAAATAATTAGAAGTTGCAGGGCTGTAGCCCTTGAAATAAAACTTAATAAAATGTAATGGCTGGCAATCTGCTTCAGAAAGATTTTATCCTTACAACAGCATCAAAATAAATGAACCTTGGAGAAGTACTTAGACCACACATCACGAATTGTTATGTCTTATATTTTTGTTCAGGTTGAGCCTTGAGCCTAGACTGTCCCCATCCTCCTAGCTATCCCTATGAGTTAAAACTTATTTATTTAAGAAAACTTTAATGGGCCTCATCATTCAAACTTGCGTTCCTGGCAAGACTTTAAAGTAAACATTTCTCATCGCATGCAACTTTTATGCACTTTATATAACACCAAATATACAAGCACAGCATAATCATTTACAGGTTTGTGCTTCTTTCAAGCCTTCCACGTCTTCACTACACTTGGAAGTGATGCGAACCCTGCTACCCTGCTCACCACAAGAGAGTGTAGACTATGTCCACTTTTGTGTATTGTACAGCTCTCAGCACATGGGTGGTAAACAAACCAACCATTAAGACAATATCTTGGAGCATTAGCTGTCTCCGTGTTTCTATTTTATCACTAGTTTGGGATACAACCCAGTAGGACATGACTCGCTCAAAGAAACAGAGCATTCAGACAGCAACCGCACCGTTATTCCGCCTGACATCCACGTCTGACTCTCTCTCATGTGAGGATATGTGAAATGTCCTTGACCCATTGCTATGCATCTGGTACTGGAACACATTTTTTGTGAAGTTTCTTTTCCAAATAATGTTGGCCATGGCTCCTAGACATTAATTTGTGCCCCATGTCATGCCTATGTGTAAGAGCTTGATTCAGACAAACTGCAGTGTGAGTAACAGGAAGAGTTGTAACTTAGTCACAGAAAAAAGTTCATAATTTCCAGCTTTATGTAGCCTTGTGTTCTCCTGTACCCTGGATGTGGCTGCACAGTCACAGATCCAGTGACTTTGCTGGAAGAACCTCTGCCTTGGGCTAGTCTGTAGAGGAGATAGAGGCCTTTGTTTCTTTCTAGTAAGGAATTTAGTTGGACAATCTTTTTTCATTATTTCTCATAGATATCACCAAGGCGGATGACAAGATACAAAGACATGTTTGTGAGAACATTTAGCTTAGCCTTTTTCTGCTGTGAGATCTTATCACTATCACTGAAATCAAATACATGACACTTCTATAATTTTAAAGTATCGTAATGGTACATACGGCTCTTCTGTGCTCGATTTGCTACAGGGGATTTTGAAGAGGTAAATGCATGAATCAGGTGGGACCTCCTGAGAAGTGAAAACACTCTTCCCTTGGACAAATAGATGATCCTGCTAAAAAAGAGACACTTCTAGAAACTGGAGGGACTGGCAGAGGGAAAAGAGTTCTTCAAAGTGCAAGCAGCAGACAGCCATGTCTCAGAAATGACCAAAAAAAAAAAACATTGTGGGAACTAGAGAAAACTGTTTGCAGTTTGCTTCCATTAAAAAATGTAGGCTAAAGCTCGATCAAAGCCATGCTTGAAAACTAGCTTGACCAGCTTTTACAAGGACATAGTGGGCAGGGAGATATTTGTTTATGAAATTTTAAATTTATATTCTGTCATGTCTAATCAATTCCAGTTTTCTGCTTTTCAAAGATTACTTGTTTTAGTTTATACTCTAAAAAAAACAGTCTTTTGGCCTTCTTAGGGGACTTCAATTTAAAGCAGAAGGTCTAGTCAGACTCAAAGCTTAAAGCTGCAACAAGAGTACTTCTCAAGTTTATAAAAATCTTTAATGCTATTGTAGGTAAGAGTTTTCAAACCACCCAAGTGACCTAAAATTGCAAGCTCCTCTGAGCTGTCATTCTGGCTAATTTTATAGTATATTTTGTTAATAACATTTATTATAGCTCTGGACAATCTCTAGGGTACCAGTCCAGTGAATGTAGCATAATTAACATTTAAACTCATGTTTGTGAACAAAAACTGATACCTGTAATCAAATAATTCTGGCCTCTGATCTCAGAAACAAGTTAAGGCAAACTCCTGCAAAATGGTGTGGTTCCACTGACATCAAACGGTATTGAATTTTTTACTCATATGCAAGTGTGGACAATTACATTTTCAGGGTTATACGAGAAATTAGAAAGCTACTTTATTGTTAAAGATTCCCATTTTAGAAGTTATTTTGTTTGCTTGTTCATTTTGTAAGTATAAGAGAGTTATAAGGTGTCATGAACCCAAACCCAGCTGCCTCCATAAAAGATGATTGACTTGTTGCTAGTCTCAAGTCATTCACCAGTTTGAGGTTTTATATCTAAAGCTGCATTGGTTTCCAGAACTGTTGGCAGTCTGTAAATCCCCTGTGATGCAATCCCTCTAAAGACACACGGTAGACATATATCAGTGACACTCAAAGTAACCACGAATGAGACCGGGATGAAACTGGTGGGAGTTAGAATTTACGTAATTCTTCACATTCCTCTCTTCACATCTTCATTGCACTTTACATCTCTCTTTGCCAATACCTACAGTTTCAATTTGCCTCCATATCACAGAATCACAGAATCGATTTGGTTGCAAGAGACCTCTGGGATCATCGAGTCCAACCTTTGCCCTAACGCCACCATGTCAACTAGACCTTGGCACTAAGTGCCACGTCCAGTCTTTTCTTAAACACCTCCAGGGATGGTGACTCCACCACCTCCCTGCACAGCCCATTCCAATGCGAAACAACCCTTTCTGTGAAGAAACGCCTCCTCATTTCTAGCCTGAACACCCCCTGGTGCAGGATCAGACTATGCCCTCTTGTCCTGTCACAA
>NW_009597278.1:0-11907 GCF_000690535.1 Cariama cristata
GGGGGGGGAGAGGGAGTCATTTGTTTTTCTTTAGAAAATTACTCTGAATGAAATGGAAACATGTTTTTGTATCTGGCTGGGTTGTTATACCAAACATTATGCAAAAGAAATAAAAATATTTCCAAACTGCAAGTAGGATTTTTTTACTAGTTCTTTTCTTTTTTCCAAGCAAACGCCCTCTCTGTTCCTTCTTCTAGGCACATTCTTAGTTGCAAGGCTCTCTCCAGCTTTTGTACGAGGCTATCATGCCACCTCATTTGGCCTTTCTCTTTTTCAGTCCTTTTGCCACTATGCTGTTTTTGCTTTCTCTTCCCCCATTTACCAGAAAATCTATCTGAAGGATGTTTGTTGGAATATGTACTGTCTTCATGCCTTCTCTCTTCATTTTCCTCAATTATCAAACCCCTTTTTGTGATTGAAAATATTTTTATTTTCCTTGGTATTTTTCCTTTTATCACACTGCTTATGAGATGCATGAGACTGGCACTTTATTCCCAAAGGATTTTGCTGTTCATATTTACTTGCTTATACCTTGCTCATACCTGCCAGCATGATGATGAACATTACATATAAAGCTGGTTTTGAGATTTTGCTGCTCAGCATAAAAATAGGCAATGCTGGAAACTGGATAATGTTACTAGCTCTTTCAACAAGGTTTAGAGCAGCTCTGTTAAGCCTAAGATAAAATTTGTAGATGGTAGATCCCATTAATCAGACCACCAAAACTTGTAAACACCACCTGCAGCTCTTTTTTATATATACCTCACTTTCTTCATTTGGCTGAATTACCAACTGTAGTGACATCCTTCCTTTTTTGGCTTGCATTCAGACAAGCTACTTCCATCTCTGTTTCTTATCAACTTATGCTGCATATTGTACAAATCAGCACCAATATTGCCCATCTTACTTGCCATAAATGACACTATCTTCTTTCCATGAGCCAAACTCCAGGCTGTTGCAAAGTATCAAACCTAAACTTCCATGTAAGTGCATAATTTTCAGAAGCATTGGCTTGTGTGTATGAGAAGCATCATCACCAGGTAGAGTTTTTTCAGAGCTACAAAAATTATTAACAGGGTTTAATTTTCTACTCTCTGGAGACTAGAAATGCCATGTGAAGTCTTTTGCAATCAAACCTCCCAGTTTGCATTTTGCAGTAAAATAAAATAAAAAAAAAAAATTAAAGAAGAAAGTATAAGCACTACATATATCTCCTTACTAACACCGTATTTACTTAATGTCAGTTTAATTTTTAAGTGCAAATTCTTCCAAACTCAGATAATTTATTGTGATTACAGTCTGTTCTTCAAAATGCTGGATTTTAATAACTACCATCTTATTTCTGAATGGGTGCCCTTTAAAACTTCAGTGTGTCATCTAGGAATTATTTCTTCGTACTTGGAAACAAATGCTTTCAGCATGTCACTAATGGCAACAGCTTTGACTTCTGGATTTGCTGTCTTCTCAGTAAGCAGACCTGTGAAGCTTTGAGTATTAAAAAATAGGAAAAAAACAAAACAAAGCAAAACAAACCCCACACATTGCTGCCATTCTAAGTAAATGCATCAAGAATCTTTGTAGACCAAATAACCTGGATCACTTCTATGACAGTGGCATTTCAAAACTCTCTTCAGGACTCTTTAGGACTCTGGATGATTCATAGGTTTAGATTCAACATTTCTGATAATAATTTTTTTTAATCTGAATATCTCTTTTTGGTCTGCCAATGTGGCACCCATGGTACACTTTTACGAAAGTGTACTCTTATATTATGTACTTGTATTAGTTTTTGACAGAAATATTTGGAAGTTTTTCAAGCTTAAATACAAGTTGCTATATATAACTTAAACACTTCACTTTAAAAGGTATGAACAAACAAAAATTTTAAATGGTTTGAAAAGACACATGTTGATTTGTTTGACAAAATGGGAACGTACTTTAAAAAAATAAGCTTTTTTTTGTTGAAAAGTGGTAAGTATTTCTAATGACAAATATTCATGGAGGTTTAGATTTATACTTCACTGACTGCTTTAGCCATCATCTCTACTCCATGTTTATTTAATATAGAGTAGAAGCATCTGCTGATATTATCCCATTTACTTTGTTCGTATTATTTCTCTCGTGCCTCTCTCTGCAAGATATTGCAGTGTCTTGGGGTTGTCAGAGAAAGCTATAGTATGAATCCCTCTTGATCTACACAGCTAAGCACGATCCTAATCTCTTCAGAAGTTCACAGGAGTAGACTAGTGAAAAATCTGGCTCTAAGAAACTTAATTCAAGGCAGGGCACTCAACAAGGCTTGAAGACCGAGTGGAGTTTCTATTAAACCCCTATATCTCCTAAGTCTCTGTACTTTTATATGAAGTTCTTATTTAGTCTTGGGCAAGCCCCTACTTGAGGACCTCAGGCTTTCTTTCTCAGTAGGGAAATTGGTGCAGCTGAAACACCATACATACTTCATGGAACTGGTTCAATAAGCTGTTCTGTCAGATGCTGCACAGAGTAGTCCAGTTGCTAGTCATTTTTTTGCCCAGAAGAAAAGCTCTAGGTATAGTAAATCGTTCTTGGCCTCTGCAAATATACAAGCACATATATTGTAAACTGTTTTAAGGTTCCTCGACTGTTTCCACCTATCACAGCTTAGATATGATCTTCCACATTTCACCCACTAAGTAAACTTTAAAAAGCCTGACCCTCTTTTGTCCTGTGAAATCTGATCTACCTATCACCATCAAGGGACATCTGGGATTCATCTTATCTGCTCCACTGGTTTGTTGATTAATAGAAATTGTTTTGAATGGGATTAAAACATGGCAAATCTCCATGGACCTTATGAATTATAATATGGCCAAATAGGAGGTCAAGTTAAAAAAAATTTTTTTTGGATGAGGGGAAGTGAATGAAGCCATAGTAATATGGCCAAGATTAGGTGCCTAAGAGGTGAAGATGAAACCCCTGTGTTTATTTTAAAATACATTTCATACATCAAAGGTTTTTCTGATCATCTTTGAAACGATATGTATTTTCATTGCATGGAGGAAGTCTTGACCTGATAAGATGAATGGACTTTATAGGTATCCAGCACAGGCTCGGTGTTTCAGGAATATCTCATGAGCTTTCACAAGCTAAAGGTCATGAAACAGCCATCTAGGACTCACAGAGTTAGAGGACGAACAGTTGTTTCCTATTCGCTGGAAATTTTCTGCCACAAAAAGTCTTAATGATTAGGAAGCTTGAAAATAAATGGGCTTACACGAGACTTTCAAGTTTATTAGCTCTTTCTGATTCTTCAAGGAATGCAATGGCAGTGGTTACTCATGTCTGCAGGGGCCCACAGATAATTTCCAAAAGAAAACAAAACTGGTAAGATTTGAATATAGCACCAAAGCTGGAGTAACCTGAAGCAGGACTGTAGTGCTTTTATGGCCAGATAACCAGTGCTGCTGCATGCTTCAAGCCAAACACAGGCCACACAGGTGCAGTTAGCAAAATACCTTGCAAAACTACATAACCCGTGCAAAGATATACTACCTTGAGTTCACCGCTACACTAACTTGGCTTATGACTTCTGGCTGTCTCAAAGTGTGGGCACACCTTTGTCTGTCAATCTGTTGTACAGATAGACAAACTGCATACTGTTAGATAGCTTCCTGGATCAGACCCTCAGGTGGAGTAAGATGTAACTTCACTCAGACCAGTGAAGCAGTGCTAGCTGGCAGCTGTAGAGGATCCCCTTCCACCGAGCCTCCATGCACACACCGACGGCATGGCTGGTTTTTTTAAAAGGGGAAAAGACTTTGTGGAGTCAGAGACTATAGTTTCTCCTGTCCAGGAGCCAGCACAGCAGAAATGGGGCACAGGAAGACTGCCTCAAAACAGCAAATGTTCTCATCTAAAGGTGTATAAAGTGTTTAGAAGAAAAGAGCAATTTACTGCTTCAACAAATATGCAGCAAAACACTGGCTTTGCCTTATCTGTTATTTCAGCAACTTGAATACTCGTTTATTGACTGTGAGCTTATATCTGTCTTTAATTACACGATTACACAAAGCTCGGCACGAAGAGGCTCTGATCCCCACTGACATATAATACAAACAATAAATAATAAGTTTAAAACACACACAAAAAAAGCATGGACAAGAGTCTCAGTCACCTGTGTCTAATGATCAGTAATATTTAGACCATTACTTTTCTTAATATTGTCCATTTTAGTATATAAAAAAAGTCATTACAGAGATTATGCAGGTTTTAAGTGTGTAGGTGCAAGTACATGTGCTTTCTTAAGTAGAAGGAAAGTTCCTCCCTGAGGGAAAGGAATCTTCAAGGCCTTCAGGTACATTTAGGATTCAGGATTTATTTCAGTAGGAGAAAAGTGGTGGGCCACACTGTGGCCCTTTTTCATGTCTGTGTGCCAAGATAAGTATGAATGTCTGTGTTTCTGACTGCTTGAATGTATTCTTTGAATGGCTTCAAGTTTCACATGAAAACTTTTTTAAACACAAGCTCTACTATTTAAATCCATTGTTTTATTTTGATCGTGATATCAAAGACTGGAAGTATTTAACATTGGTCCTGGTCACCTGCCGTGTCCTGAAAGCTTGTTATGTTGACTGCACATTTTTTCTTTCTTTGATTTAAAAATAAAATCCAACACAACAAACATAGTATTGAATACTGTACAAAGCAGGATTATGAACTCTGTATGTCATGTGCTTTATCGGGCCTTTCTGTCTTTGTAAAAATAAAGCTATTACAAGCCAGGAAGTTTCGAAGGTAGAGCCAAGCTTGAACCAAACAAGAGAGTTGGCTTGGATCTCTGCAACAAGCCTAAGCCAAGCCAATAGACCTGACTGTATTCATTTATAGACAGAAAAATTCAGAGAAGGGTATGCACCAGAAGACTTTATGGCAGGAAATAAGGCCACAGTGTTCCTCTTTGCTTGTCTTCTCTATCTGAAAACAGCTAAACCAGATCTTGGGTCAAGTTGTAACTGTCTTACTCATCCTCTGTTTAAAAGCAGAACATAAACACCACTTTTTCTCTAATTACACAGCTATAGAGGAATAATGAATTTCCCACATAGTTTTCTGCTCTGTTCACTCTGTGCTGCTGTCCAAACTTTGTCCTGTATCAACAGTTTACCTGGATCACAAATAGGGCCTGATTTTCTCTAAGTTTTTCTGGATATTTTTAAATCAAACTTCCAACATTTTAATTTTTTTTTTAATCTTCCATAACATATGAATAGAAAAACTGTCTGCTAACTCCTCCAGCAATAAAATTCCAGTTACAAGTTTGGACTTTCGACCTCCACTTTCAAAAAGGGTGAATGAGCTCTGGATTATTGCTCTTCAGTACATATTTTTCTAGAGCAAGGTTTAGCCCAAATCCTTTTTTTCTCATACACCTTATTCCATTTAACCTTTTGTAGCAGGAATAGTATTCCCTTGTACTTAGACAGCAGAACATTTGACTGGGGCTTGACCCATTACTTTTGGGCTGCATCACTCTCAAATACAAAGCAAAAATGGGCTTCAAGAGGAGATTTGAAAGCTTGATTTTTAAAACCAGCTTAATACTGAACAATGATCCTTTAATGTCATAAAGTGTCATGCAGCCCCCATGCCATTCGTACTGAAAGTTGTAATAATCTGCCCTATTTAAAAGAAGCAGAAAAATATTAGTGAATGAAGGTACAGAAAAAGGTCTGAGAAACAGAAGGGATATTTTGCCTCAATAGCAGCAAGACTTTCCTAGCTGGGAGGATAAGATGTCTGTGAATAACATTGTCATTAGTGATACTTGAATTTCTATAGGATGAAGTAGTTTGAGGACAAATAGAGAACAGAGGCATCTTGTAAGGATATTGTCTAGTTATGTGGTTGTATATACAAAAAACAATCCTTCCCTATCAAGTTTATAATTGACATTTATGATCCTCTATAGAAAAATGTTACAGTCTTCAAGCAAAGGGTATAACAGGTATTCATTTTGCTTGGTATTTGAGCAGGTATAATTGAGGAACAGATTTCCTTAAAGCAGCAAGTTGGACGACTGTGGGACCTTAATAATCTGATTCAGCCATATTGCCAATATTTGATTTTTTGTCACACTTCTCATGATGTTTGATGTTTTTCCTAAAGCTTAGCTCCTGTATTCCTGTAACTATGTGAGAAATTCAGTTTACTTCTGAAAAAATAAAAAGAGATATCTAGTCTTTGTGGTTGCTTGCAGAAGAAAACTTGAAATATCATTCTTCAAGGATCAAAAACTAGAAAGGAAATAAAAAGAATTCTTGTTTATTTTGCCTGAAGTCTCATGATTTTTTGAAGCTCTTCTTGCTGTCTTGAGAACTTGACTCCGTTTTCAGTGCCAAACAATGGCAAGAAAGTATACGTGGGTAAGAAAAGCCTCATTTTCTCATCAACAAGAGACTTTAAGTACTATGAGTGGTCTTAGTTTTTTCTATCGGACGTACTGGTTTCAGGATAGGATTTATATGTCTCACAAACCTCTTGAAGGATTAACAAAGAGGCTTTTTAAAGATCGTCCCAGTAAAATAATAGTCAGTCACTAATTACGTGAGTTATGAAATCTTATGTTGAAGAAACGCAAATATGTATCGCATTTTTCTGATTCTTGTTGCCCTACCAACTGATTTAGGTCACTAAGGCAAAAAAAAAGCTAGTGAGAGAAGCTTAAATAAACAAACAATTAAATCACATAATTCTTTTTTCTTTCTCTTCAAACAAAGAGGAAAGTTTGGCTGGAAGAGAGTGGCTGTGCACACACACTTCTCCGCATATGTGCAAAAGTAGAAAGAGATTCAGCAAGAGCATTTCAGGGCTGCGGTTAAGATATGTACAGTGCATTTCTTATGTCCGAAGTATACTTACATATGGTCTTGATGTTCTTTCAATACTTTTGCGGAAAGAAGAAAGGAAGGTATAATTATCTAGTTGAATTATGTGTAGCTGTAGCTATTTCAATCAGTCTTCTTTGTCTAAACAGAAAACTCTCTACATCTGGCAGCTGTGGAGCATAGCCAGCTGCATGATACTGCAACTGGCTGTCCCGAATAGACCTGCTGACCTTTTCCTCTTTCTTTTCTGCAGGACTGCCCACCAGAAGCAGGTGATTTTCGTGCCCAGCAGTGCTCTGCTCACAATGATGTCAAGTACCAGGGACAGTTTTACGAGTGGCTTCCCGTCTCTAACGACCCTGACAACCCATGCTCATTGAAATGCCAGGCCAGAGGAACAGCTCTGGTTGTGGAGCTGGCACCAAAGGTTCTGGATGGGACCCGGTGTTACACTGAATCCTTGGACATGTGCATCAGTGGTTTGTGCCAAGTAAGAAGAGAAGCCCTACCCTAACACCTTTCCTCATGACCCCTCCCCACAGATCTCTCTCACGTGCTCACTCTCTCTCCATCTCCATATTGTATTATTTTAGGGTCTACATTTTAATCATCTGTTTTCATTCTCTTAAGTTGACTTCTTCTTCCTTGTTTGGAAGATGTGTATGAATTTAAAGTTTATTTTCTTACTTTATGCTGTTCCCTTGGGGGTTTTTGAAGGAATGTTTTCTCAGTTTTTGAACTGTTTTGTATAGTTAGCAGAAGTAGCAGATCTCATTTAAAAGCACCATAAGAAAATAATGGTTTAGCTTTTAATGTGGATATACCAAAGTTTTCCAAGTCTATAAAATGACATTATCTTTGAGGGTTATTGCTCCCTGTAAGTCACAAACCACATAGAAGTAGATGAGGTACTAAACTGGAAAATCTGCCATTGATTTGCTGCAGGACTAAGCAAGCTGCTACATCTCTGTGGGCTTCAGCTTCCCTGTTTGTTGAAAGCAAGATATAGGGACTTTTCAACCCTTCACTTCACAGTGCATGGAGATCTATTGATTATTCAACTAATCTCTTTGCATCCTAATTTGTTTTTGTATTACCTTTGCACTTTTACTTCTATGTTGCTGCTTTTTGAACCTATCTACATCAGATTTTACTCTCCTGAGCTACGTGTAGGCTACAGGTTGATGGAGGGGAGGACATTTGCACCATCACTGTCGAGTACTGAACTCATCTGAATCTCAGAAGAGGTTGAGTCTAGATTCATGTTTCAGTGCCCGTTCTCCTTCAAATCTATGCAGACTTGATGTGTTGTTGGCTTTCTAGTGTATTTTTGGCCACTTTATGTGCCTTTAGAAGCTTTCCTCCCTGTTCCCTTTCTCTTTGATTTTTTGTTCTGAGCCAGAAGCAGTCCTGCAGTAAATGAAACAGAGTAGGCAGTTACAGAGCTAATCTCGTTTGTGATCTGAAGGCGGCAATCATCTAGACCTCTTGACCTCAGCTGGGTGCACAAGTTTCTCAAAATTCCAGACTGCCTAATGAGGCAGACTAATTTCAGTCTTCTTTTGCGTTTTTCAGTCTTTCAAAAACTTAACTGCAGGCACAGGAATCTGGGTGAGAAAATGATTCAAAATATTCTGTCTACAGTGGCCTGGAAATTAGGAGCAGTGCACTCAGGCTCTGTATCAGGCTGATTTCTGTTTTGGTCCAAATATGAAGCATACCTTTCTGATAAAACCTTCCCTTAGGAACAGAGCTCATAAGCATCACTACTAAACCAAACTCATTTACATTCTCATGACACTTCTTACTCCTGTGAGGCTGAAGGTAGCTGTGCTATTAGAACTATGAAGACTGATGTTATTTCTTAACTGTCTCTGTGGCTAAGGTAAGTATTTTGACAACAGACAAATACACTAACACTAGAGTCCATGAGGAATTTCAGCTAAACTAACCCTTTCCTTATATACCCTAGAATGGTAGAATATTTTTTAATGCATAAACACGATGACTGTATATTTTCCGTGATCTTCAGCATTTGGTTTCTTCATCAACATTTTCCATCTACTTTAAAATTACTGCATGATTTTTGAGGGTGTCCAAAAAAATATTAAAATAGAAATGCTCATACTGCACTCATCACACTGAGTATTTTTATATTTTTGGGATATGTTAAGTTTAAAGCAACTCAAAGTGTTCTTGTCACAGTGCATCCCTGCTAGCCAGTCATGTCTTTATGGCAGTAGAGGTACTGCATTAGGAAGTTCATAACTAGATTTGCCTTAGTTGCATTCTTTAGGACAGCAGCTGCTTTACTATCTATCACAGCATTAGCCAATACTACCCGAGCAGTCCAGGAACGTAAACAGTATGAAATTTGCCAGAATGAATGGTGAACCTTCTTTGAAAGCAACGTTCTTCCATGGCCTCTATAAAGGGTCTTTTAAAAGAATGGGAAATCATAGTACTATGGAAGGAAAACGTGGAACATTCTTGCTCTATTACATTTGTGTGAATAAGCTTTCTTCTGTAAGCATAGTGAATGCATGTAGATTTCAGAGGAGACAAAATATGATCTTAGAAGTTATTTCTGTGCATTTGCAGTAGTAGCAGCAGGCTACCGCTTGCCTAAAATTGTTAACGTACTCTAAACATAATAATCACTGGTCTCAGTAGTTTGTGAGAGTTCGTAATGATCCTGAGGGTTCAACAACATTTTCGTGAGATGTTTCTGGAACTGCATGATTAGGGGCAGTGCAGTAGAAGCTGTAATAATACAAAGGCATGGTTTGTCACAACTGCAAAAAAAATGCAGTCTTCTGAGATTTGTATTCGGTCTAAGGTTCTGAAGATTAAGAAGTGGAATTATGTTTGTTAACAGGTTCTTTGAAAGAAGTAATTATGCTATCTTGGGGATGAAAAAGTATATTTTCTGGATTGCTCAGAGCAAAACTACTGAAATCAACTTTAAGTTTGTTGTCCTAGTGGGCTTGCACTGATCCAATTATGATTTGACTGGGTCTTTATTACAAAGAAGTATATAGACTTTCATAGTATGTTCTGATTACACCCCTATGTTTGATTACTTTACACTGTAGTTGGCAACCCAGAAGGAATTGAATGTCATTCAGCTAGAATGTTTTATAAAATATATAATCATGCCTATTCAATTACAGCCTGTGCAAGCATCTTGAATTAGTAAAAGTGACGTTAAGTTTAGTGTATGCTTACGTAGGCATAGTGCATTTTTCCCAGTGGATCAAACAATTGTGTCAGTTTTCTGAACTAACCACGGGGATATTCCTTAGCATGCAGTACCTGGGCCAGCCTGTGGCCTGTCCACAAGCTGTTCCTGAGGTTATTAAAGGCAGAAATGACGAGTTAGTTGTATTGTCTTCTGTGTGCTTCAGTACTCTTTCCTGATTAAAAGGTGCTGGTTTTCACTCTCATTGGCAAACATGCATTTGTTCACAAGATGCAACATTTGGAAATAACAAGATCCCTCTCTCATATTTATTCCTTCATTTTTCATGTTGTTTGGAGGTTTAGAATTACCAGTAGCTGAGTGACATATTTAGGAGTCTTTGATTAATCTCTAGTTATTGAACTGAAGTCCTTGTTTTATGTGCTGGCCACCTGCCAGTTAAACTTAAAGTCAGAAGAGACTTCTGATTGTATTCAGGACGAGCAAAGCCACATTTGTGTGTAGAACCAGTTGTATCCCAGAATCTTTGATTCACTGAAGAGTATTGTTAGAGATTCTTAAAAAGATGTTTGAATTATTTTTATTTACAGAAGTAGGGTATGGGAGAGGTCATGCAGTTGCTGATTCAGACACACTTCATGGCATAGGGCAGTACACATCACTGTGCCAGTTCAGGAGTCATGCAAGCTGTGTGTGTCTTGCCTCTGTCCGTATTACATAAACTAAACTTATTTATCCTCTGTGAAGAGATGGGCTATATCTTGCCATTGTTGTTTGTGTAAAACACCTAAAAAAATAATGGGAATTAATTTCTGAGCATTATTCTTTTCTTTCTGGAGTTTTACTTGTAAATCCACAGGTGACAGAAATTGATCAACACCATTTTTCAAATGAAAAACTCTTTTTGTAATGTCTTTTATTTCTTCCTAATTGTCTTGTTCCTTCTAACCGTTTTAAATTTCTTTCTATGTGGATGTCTGTCATTTGAGTCCCTTTTTCTTTCTCCTTTTTTAAAGAAATACAAATTACTTCTCAGATGTAATCTTTGGGTCTCATTTTGAGTTTACGTCAGGATACAGTATGTCCCATTGGTATAATGCAACTAACTTCAACCACCATGCTGAAGTCAATAGAAAGCTCTTTAACAGAAATAGGGCTTCGATGTTCCACATTAGGAAACATTTATATGGGTAGAATTCACAGGGATCCAGAGCACAAGACATTTTAAAACTTTCAATTTCTAGTTTAATTTTTCCTGTTTTTAAAATAAATTCTTTTACTTTAAATCCATTATGGGGGTTTTGAGGGTATACACAATTTCTGCATATGACAGTTGGAGTTACAAAGTTGGAGTCATTAGTCTCACTTTGGCAGTGATCCTTGATTGCACCTGTGAAACTCAGAAGAAATTGTCCATACTTTGTGGAAGCAACATTTCAGACTCACTAATGACTGTTCACACGAGTAAAAACAAAAGTATCCTGCTCACCTTCACATTCACGGAGAACAAGAGCTTTAAAAAACTTCTGTCTCCGTTATTAGCAGTGAGAATTTGTTGCTTATAGTATTGTATGTTGACTATCTTAATGATGCATTTCTACATCAGAAAAATTGACAGTTCTATGTCTTTTAAAATATCTCATGCCATGCTTTTATTTGAAATCAAGATTGTCTTTTCTCATCACACTTCACATCTGGCAACAAAAAGAGGGAATCACAGCACAGAGCACGTGGTTAGAACACTAATTTCTCCACTCTGCTTCATGCGGCTCACACCTAATGTTTAATCGCTCCGAAAAAGAAACAACATGGGTCTTTTCAGGATTTTTCCTTCCCTCTTTC
>NW_009597278.1:11938-14748 GCF_000690535.1 Cariama cristata
CCTTCTTTTTCTTTCTTTCTCCCTTTCTTTTTTTCTCCCTCGTTCTCTTCCTCTCCCCCCTCCTTTTCCCTTTCCTTCTCTCCTTTTTCCCTCTCCTTCTTGCTCTATTTCTTATTCTTTTTCTTTTCCTCTTTCTTCTTAGTTAGCTTGAAAGAGCTGAAGCTTTTGCACCTCTCCTATCTCCTTCATTTTTGCAGGTTTGAAAAGTGTTAGGTTTTCTCTTGCAGCAAGAATGCTGCACAAGCAGGAGTAAGTGCCTGGCTCTTCAGGAAAAATTAAAATTAAAATTGCTGTCATATGCTGACAGGAACTAAACTGAGTAGCAGTGGATTTTTCCCCCCTCTAACTTCTTTCTGTTCTAATAAACTCTACAAAAACTTCTAGCAAGTTTAAAATAAGGTGGATATTTTCAGGTAAAAATGTGACAGTTAAATTTTAGAAGCCCTTGCTTCTAACAAGGGTTTGGTCTAATTTCTGGAGCATCCATTTCTCAGTCATCTGACGGGTCATATAGACAGGCAGCTACCACTACCCTCTATTTTCCAAGGGACTCCTGCTCCAGAGGGGTTATTCCAGACCTCAGTACTATCAGTGGATTGTTGGAAATTCACCTCGAGAAAATTTCTGTCACGTTTCATTCATTTCATTACATAACATCCTGATGAAGAACCAGCCTTAAATGGTTCTCACCAAAATCATACCATAATTTGGTAAATGCGTGGGCAACTTCTCCGTTTCTGTGATTGCCAATTAATCTGTTCCATTCTCTATCACCACACATTTTTAATCCTCTCTCACCTGATGACTTCACTTCGTTGTGGACTGTGAACTTTTCTGACATGTCTCCATCACTGCGTGCCATATCTCTAACTGGGTGTTCTCCCTTGCTTGTTCACTCAAGCAGCCACCTGTTAATGTAGCTCTTTCTTCCCTCACACTTTCACACTTGGGATTCTAGATAAATGTTGGCCAGGTTGCAGCACTGGGTAGAGGAGCATGGCCCCTCATGCTCTGAAAAACCTGTGCCCCAAGCATGAATAATCCACAAAACCTACTAGGACTTTTAATAATGAAAACACAATCTCCTTCCTGTTATCCAGTTTCCCTGACACAATTAAAAAATTCTGGATTTCTCTCTCTGTCTCTGCTGAAGGGGAAATGTTCCATTTTAATTTTTGGCTTTTTCTATTTTCCTTAGCCCTTTCGCTTGTTCTTCCTGTTATCATAGTCTTCATACTTGGTTCTCTCTCAATTTAATTTTTGTCTTCTTTTTGCGTGAATTCCACAAATGTTCCTTTTGTTAGCTCTGGCAAGGAAGAACAAGAAAATCAGTCTTTGCTTTCTCAGATGGGTGATCAAGGATTATCCAAGGCTGTTTCTGTCTCCAATACTAACGGCAGAATCTGCGTGCTGCTTTATAGCACCAGATCAGGATTTTTTTGTTAAATAGCTATTATGGTTTTTATTGAATATGTGGCCAGATAGTAAGATGTTGTGCAGTGTTTCCAAAAAGCAGTTCCCATCAATATCATAGTCAAATCCTCACCTGATGTAAATAAGTATTGCTTCCCTGAAGTCACATCCGTGGACGAGATGCTTGCGGTCTGGGCAGTCTCTTTTACTTACATATGTGGAACAGCCCTCCTCTTCTCTTAGGCTTTCCTCCTTCCCAGCCCAGGGATCCCAACTTCACAGGAACCAGAAAAGTGAAAATATGGCAGTTTCCCTGTCCACGCAGAATTGCTGCCTCCCCTCCATTCTTACAAGCATTTATTCTTTTCATGTCCTTTTCTTTTTTTTTTTTTTTTGGCCTGCAATGCAAACTACAATGAAGTTTGTAATTTGGGGTCTTGCTTTAAATTTTTCAGCCACAGCACAAGACAATAGGAGTCCTTCTTTGTGAAAAACCATGACAGCTCTACAAAGCTTATGTCATATTCATACTGAAAGGTTAGACAGCGAAAATGGACATAACAAGAACACTACCTTTTAGCTAACTGCTGAAAGGGCGCAACTGTGTAAGGTCTCCCATCAAAGGCAAAAATTTATACTGAAAGACAGTGTAAATTTTATTGCAAAAACCTGAAAAAAAGAATGATGCTACATTTAATAGCAACATTTAGTTGATTGGTGCCTACTAAAGAGTCATAACCAGTCTTACTAGCCCAAGAAATTGATGAGATGTGTGTCTGGGATGTGTTAAACAGCAATTGGTTTCTTATACATACAAGCGTATAAGACCTATTGAGTCCTTTAAATTTCTCCAAAGAACCAAGATAAAAGAAGTCTACTTTTGCTTTCTGTTATTTCAATATAAAACTGGAATAGTTTTACACCAGTCTCAGACTGTCTTGCTATTGAAAAACCAACTCTGATGCTAATCATATGAGTATTATTATTACTATTACTATTGTTGTTGTTGGGTTTTTTTATTATAGACCATGAAATTATTTCAAATGTATGGTGGAATAACAGAATGAATCATATTGTAACTCTAATAGCAGGTTTAGAACCATGGATAAAAGAGCTGGTCATTTCTAAGAAGGCCTTTAAGTTTGTTACTACAAAAAGGTTTTTCAGGATTGGAAAAAGCACTTTTGTTTGTTCTTCCAAAACTTCCCGTCTTTCTCCATTACATTCTTTTGATTTTACAGGTTGCTAGTTAAAGAGAGCTGCATCCCAGAAATGCTTATCTTAAGGTCTACTATTTGTGATAGTATTAAATTGCTCTTTACAGATCTACTACCAAATACTACTAGAGGTAGTTTTTAACTTTTCTGATTTATTGATTTCTAAAACTTTTTCCTGCT
>NW_009597278.1:14779-17433 GCF_000690535.1 Cariama cristata
ATGGTGAATTCAAGTCAGCTGATAACAACTAGTTTCCTTAGTTGCCTTTCACAGATGATGAAAAGTACCTGTAACAAAAGAGGTCAGTCTATACCAGTATACTATGGACACAGGCTGAAAACCACTGATTCTAAAAAAACATTAGAAAAGATTATTTAATAAAGTGCAATGACTTGCTACAGCTTGTTTTTTTAAGTCAGTATAGCAGTAGAATTATAGCCAACAAAACTCAGTTGAATTGCCAAAGCTATCGTTCATCTCAGACTGAGGCAGTGAATGTTCTGGGTTAAGAATATTTTGCCAGAAGTATATGGAGGATAGTTTCATACAGCTTCTTCACAAATAAAATGTATTTGTTTCAAATATTATCACTAAGTCCTGTTGCTTACTATTTTGATGTTATGTATTTGCTGTTACAAATCTGTGACAGGTGAAGAAATTGATTGTGAATTGAGATTCACCAATTCTAAAAATATTTTTAATGTAAGGGAAAAATTACCTTCTGGATGGTCATGTGCTACTTTTTTAGGTAGAGTTTGGAGACTTCATAGGTGAAATAATAACATATAAATACAAAAATATGATAAATGGGAACATCTGTCTTTATACAGGGGTTTGAAACTTACACACCTGATCTTTTCGCATATCCTGCTTCACGGATTATTTTGCAGAGTTTTCTATAGTGAAAATATATTTTGTTAAATAGTTTTTCTGACCATATAGTTACCAAATTATTATGTTCTATATATACACACACTTAAATGGCTATATATACACACATGTTTGTGCTTCTCATTTTTTTCATCAGAGATAGGGGTTATGCTGGCTGGTGCATAAGGTAAGAAGAGTGGAAAAATTTGCTGTTATTTAAATAGATGACTATGCTATACTGCGTGTCTATTGTGATTTCAGGATGGACAGTTTCTCTTTCTCCCTTCCATCTAAAAAGTGTTATCGCACAGATCCTTTCCTGTTTCCAGCTCAGCCCAAAATACAGAGCTTATCAGGGTAACAGTGTCACTTAACACTGTTCGGTGTGTTTGGTGCATGGATATTGGTACTCACTGGCACAGTAAACCTGCTTGGTACAAGTAAAATATGGATTTTAAAGAACATAGATTAGATGGTCACCTCAGCAGGCTCTTGAAGGCTTATGAAACTGTCTGAGACCTCGACTGTCCCTGTGGGATGCACCTGGGGCACTGCTGCAGAAATTGGCACCTGGGCCCATGGCCATTCCTAGTCGTTCCTTAGCTTGGGACCTGATTTCTTTGTGTGCCCCCCTCATACCCTTCAAGTCAGCTCCAGTTTTGAGGAATGAGAAGGTCAGGAATCTTTCTCACCCTGTCTGAAGGCCTGGAAGAAAATGGCCTACATTTTTCCTCCCTGCAAACCTCATTGCTCTAATATTAGAGGGTATTCTCATCCACGCTTGTTACTGATAACACTAGGGATCATGTTCTTATTTTGACAAGATCCCATTTTTCTGCACTTTTCTTTGGCATTTTATCTAACTGTGAAAACTCTGAGAGACAATAATTTCCAGAAGGAGACTTTTACCTGTCTTGCTGTTTTACATTCACTCAAGAGCACTGAAAGTGCCTGTCATTTGCCTGTTTGATGGTAAAGTAGAGAAATGAATGGTCTTTGTTCCATTAATTCTCTACAAACAGGCATCATTTGTACTTCTACCAGTCTGTATTCATTTTCAGAGGCATTCAGTCCCCCATGACAGCTTCCAATAATGATCTTTTTCTTCTGCAGAGGCTGTGACAGAAGTCAGGTTAAAACAAAAGAAAGAATTGGGGAAAAAAAAGTCTAGGTATTTACATGTTGCTGGGATTTTAGTCTCCTGTAGTTCAGCTATTTCTGGCTCCTGTTTGTATCTGTCTGTCTTTTTTTTTCTTTTCTGAGCTGTAAAACACCAGAAGGAAAATGCAAAAGGTATAATAATAACCATATCATCTAGGCAAGAGGGTGGTTATTTTTCCACAGTCATATAGAAGGCATTATAACAGGATCAGTTCTACGTTGTCTTTCAACTTAGCCCAGACTTTTGGCATGATGATTATAATGGCTTTTTAGTTTGTGATGTCTGCAGCAAGCTCCTCGGACTAAATACTGAAAATGAACCAATCTTTTTTACAGTGTTTTGAAACCTAGATGCCTTCTGGGGAGGTAACATTCCAGAAAGTACTGTATTCTTGATTTCTGCGGGTCAGGTTCTTTTGAACTGTGTCAGGCTGAACAGCTGAACTGCTGTTTGAACTTTTTGTCTAATACTCTCCATCCTCATCTACCTCATGTTATGTGGATAACAAATCTTAATTTTGTTTTCTTGTTGATGAGTATCATTGTTCTGAGATGAAAGAAGCAGCTTTTCCCCCAGCATGACATCTTTCCAGCACACAGAAAGGAGTGGGGTGGAGAACCTGGCTCATAAGTGTAGTAATCAAATGCTTAAATTGCTATCATCGTACCAGGTAACAACATTTTTTGTGGCAGAGTGGCAAGGAAATATGGATATATTTATTCTGTGAAAGAATTTGCATTTGCATTATTTGAACTCCACTCCCCTGCCCTGAGCTCTCTGTTTTCCAATTTATGATCCAACAGAGATTGGCACCACTGCAGAGATATTTTGCCCTAGTCTT
>NW_009597278.1:17464-22352 GCF_000690535.1 Cariama cristata
TATACCTGCTGTTACTCCCAAGTACTGTCTGCGGTGGGTATGTCTTTGACCAGCAGCACACAGAGCACCTCCCTTTGCTGAGGGGGAAGCACATTGTAATTTGGCAGCTTAGCAAAAAGATGAAATTCAGAGGAGCAGTTTGGAGACTCCTACGAGTTCTTTTATGGTTATCAGGAAGCCATCTATGTCCATGTATTTCCTTAGCACACCTAAAAACCTAAGGTGTGTAGAGTGGCGCAGAGAGTTTAGTGTTGCGTGAAGATGGCACGATCTCTGTGCTCGCTGGGCAGTTTTGAGAGTCGTCACCAAAACAGATGTGTGATTCTCACTGAAGACCACGGCAAGGCTTCCAGTTACTGTGAAGATCCAGAACAGGGAGGCTGCAAGTGTTTTAGCTAGTTTCCTCTGTCATCCTAAGTGTCTTCTCAGAGAACCTGCATGCAGTCCTCTTGCACACTGAACAGCAGGGTGGAATACCATATAGACCAAGGAATTTCAGCAGTTGCTTGGGGACATGCAGTCTCTCTCAGACATTCTAACTGTTGGTGAAATCTGTTGCTTGGTGACATAGATTATCCAGCTGCCTGAAGCACCAGAAAGTCTGTGCTGGCACTGTTAGTAGTAAAGCACTGCAGCTGGATCCTCATAGATCCAAGCAACCGAGGATCAGCTCCTGTCAACAAAAGAAGCCTGTTTGAGAGAAGGAAGCTTGTACACCCAACAGAAGAGAGGTCTGCGTGACAATATCAAGCAAGTCATGAAGTCACCAGAGCTGACAAAGGATCACAGTCAAATGTAATATGCTACAAGTGCCAATTAAATGCTTTTACAGTTTAGTGCTTCACAGTTTAGGAGAAAAGAGTGGGTCCAGAGGGCACACGTCTTTGAATTTACTTTTGATTTCTGAAGCACGTTGTTCTCAGGAAGCTGAAGGAGACCTGCCTTGATGAATTTTGACCTATAATACCTTGAAGTCTTGATGAGTTTTGACATTGCAATCACCTTCTGTTGTAGTATTTTCACCTTCTACAAAATCTCGCAAATCTTTCCCCTGGAAATGCTAAATAAGCTGTCTATCCAGACAAAATGTGTGATTCTTCTGGAGAAAATCAAGCATTTGAATAATGACCTGCTATAGTGCACTGACTAAAGAAACGTTAGAGTGTTTTGTTGTCCTTCATCAATAAGAGCGCAAGCATGCAAGAATAAAACAGAAACTCGTTCTTACTCTGGCAAAATATGGACATGTGAACCCAAATCCAGTCAAAAACAAGGAAAAGTGTGAATGAAATTGGTAACTGAATAGAAATAATCACAAAAGTCTCTTTTCTTCCTCTTGATATCTCTTTATAAACTCCTGGAACTTAATTCTGTTTAAATGTTGGTCCTTACGGAACGGCAGACTCTGGATTTCTGTATCGTCAGAAAATGAACTAGGTATGGCTTCATTTCCACATCTGTGGGCTATTCTATGTTGGCCCACACAACAGTATATTGATTGGTTATATATGACTGAACATGAAAAATTAAATCTTTTTCATGTAGGAAGGTTCCTTCTAATGAAATTTGCATATAAGAATAGGAGTTGCCTTTTTCCCACATCTAAGATTTCAGTGCCTCTATAAATCCTCGTTTAGAAGTTGTAACTTTTAAATTGATTTAATAGCTTCTTTTTAAATCAAGGATGTTTTCAGAATGAGTTTACTTTTTTCTTTTCCTGAAGGAAACTTGAGAAATAAGAATTTCTCTTGAATTCCTTCTGCTGCTGGGTGTTTGCTCTTTTACTTCTAGAGCTTTGGCTGAACCACTGATTGTCAAAGCAATGTGTCTGCCATGCTGGTCTGGTGAGGCTCTGTGAGGGTATTGGTCTGGGTTTGAAAATAGTAATTGCAAAGAACCCTGGCTAGCTGGGAATGCTGAGCTGATGGAGCAGATACCAAGCAGGATCTGCAAATTGGTTCCAGTGGATCAGTCATAGATAAGGCAGCAAGCAACAACAAATCACTGAGCTGGTCAGCCACATGCTTAGTGTGTTGGAAGGTGGATCTCAGTTACTCCAGTGGTTATACTTAACAATTTGGCTGCTGATCAATGTCTGAAGTTTGTTTACATGGCTTGAACAGTTGCAAGTTGTGTTTGGCTCAAGTGCCAGGCAAGTACATTGATTGCACATGTCACTGGACCTACTGTTAGCAGCACAGTTACAAATTGCTTTGCCATTGTGAAAATCATCTTGCGGTCTTCAGTTACAGCTGCTCATTGTGGTGCGCTTGCATCTAGATTCCTTGGGATATAGGAGGATCCTGCCTGGTGCTTGGTGCTACCCAAGACTGCCTGTCACAGGATAATGTTGGCAGGCTGTGCCAGAAAAATGCTGAGGCTGCAAACTGTCATCATAAGGTGTCAGTGAACTGAAGGGCAGATATCACTTCAGCAGGGGTTGCAAGTCCCTGTATCACAGACACCAGTCCAGCTCCAGTTTGCTGTACTGCCTGGAGCTTGTTCTCTCCACAATAATTTAAAGAGTACAACAGCTCTTCATCCTGATTGTAAAACAGAATTTTGGACCCAGTTGAAACAGTGGCTCTGATCCAAAACTTTCTTCAGCTGAGCAGTGACAATTAACACAAGTCCCAGATTGAGCCCCATATTAGTATCCATGTGAAGCGCAACTTTGTTTTTCTCGAATTCTCAGAACTTCTTGTGTTTGAACTGCAGACATGCCCTTTGAAAAACAGAGAGATTTATTTATAATTGGCTAGATTTGCAAGCTTGCTTTATTACATTATTTCCTGCCCAGAGTTTCTTAATACTGAATAGAAATTATTATGAAAACTTTTTACTTCAGGGCATTTCCAGGCTAGCAGGGCTGAAGCAGAACTTGTCATTGCTCGTCCAGTTTTACTTCTGGAAAAATCTGCTAAACCGAGCCAGAGTTCAAGTCCACAAAGGGAACACATACACACGTAACATTTGTGCACGCACTCAGTAAGTTAGTTCCAACTCTTATTGTGGGACTTTCAGCCTGATGCCTGTAAGCTATACATGAGCAGTTGCTCTGCTAATTTGGTGACCATCTTTTTTCTTGCAGTGTCCTGTAAAAATTATTTTGCAAATGTATCTCAGAGTCAGGAACATCCTTATTTTTCTGTTTGCCAAATCACAGGCTGTCAGTGGAGTAAAAGTGGGAGTGAGGAGGAGAATCAAACTCAGCATGAAGTATGGGACTTCAGCCTAAAATGTAATATGGAATCTTTACCTCTGAACAGAACTTTATGCCAGAAAACAATACAGGCTCGGCCAACTAGGGATTAGCTGTTATTATTCTGACTTTTTGTTGCTAAATTTTTTATGTTAAACCCGTAAGAAGAACAAAAAGTCAGCTCACTTTAGAGGTGGTGAAGAACTGGGCAGGGAGTTGGTACTCACTTGTGATTTCCTCGCTCTGGTACTGCATGGCTGACATCTTCCATATACTGAGAGACCTCCAGAGCTCTGCATGATCTGCCTTTACTGCTCTAAGGGCATTTAACAACAATAGCAATAAGCTTCATAGGAACACCTTTAGAAATATGCAAGACCTTCATCCAAAGCCTATTGGACTTATAAATGCATTTTCCTGATTTTAATGGGGTTTGGATTTGATTGTCAGGGAACTTAATGGAGCTGCTTCTGACATTTTGTGTGGTAACAATCTGCAGTTCAAGCCTCTGATCGCACTTCAGCAATTTGAAACTCGAAAGATTTCGGTGCGGAAAGTCTGTGCTTTATTACCCTGCTTTAAGGGGAGGAAGGTTAACATGTAATAGAAATGAGTATGAAAACTGCTTACTTCAGAACGTTTCCAGGCACAACTTGTTGCAATAATCCATTTTCATTCCTGGTGGGGGCTTCCTCCCCAGCCATTTATAGATTGAGAAAGACTTCATCTCTCTAAACCCCCCAGGATATATTAAGATCAGGACTAGAATGCATTGGAAAAAGAAGTTTCCATCCCACAGAAACTTCAGAATTTCAACATTGGTACTAGTTTCAAAGCAAGACGAGGAGTTGACATTTCAAAGCTTTTCAGAGAGTGAAATATTCCCCAGACCTCTGATTCAAAAATGTCAGTATTTTGTTTCGAACTGTGTCTACCAAACCATTAGTCTGAGCTGTAGATGAGAGGTACAATATCCCTATTTACTGCTTTGCCTGCCAAGGTGATCAAGCAGTATCTTTCATGATGCTTATTTTCATGATGAGTCCTCAACCAACTGTAGTCCAATGAGTATGCTCATAGGTCAGTGTCTTGGCAGACTTTTCTAACTCTGCAGCCTAAGTGAATCTACTTTTCCTGATAGATGGGTCTCTGCTAGTGTGTTGCGTCTTTGGCATCCCTGATAACAGCCATTCCAAAATCTCCCCTCTGTGTTTTGTTCATGTTATGGCTGGATACTGAAAGAAACAACTCTGCCTTCCTGTTCCTTGCTAACTCTCTGCAGATTTCTGGGGGGATGGTGACATACTTTCATCCATACCTTCATTTTTTGCAGTGAGTTCTTTGCAGCCTTGATGGAAAGTGAAAATAAGGGAATGGAAATGACATATTCTCATCTCAACCCAGCCAAACCTATGATTCTTCTGCTCATAGAGACAAAGGTTATTATCCTCATGAACTGTGTATTTTTTCAGGAGCACTTTAATATTTCCTTGTCTGATCTTTTACTTTCATAAGAGTCCAACCTATATAGTGTTTTCATGTAATAGCTACTAAAAAGTAATATAAGAAATCTGGAGCAGTGTTTTCATTTTAAAGCGTCAGTGACTCCATTGCAAACACTACCAACCTTTTTACTGAATGTAATTACCTCCAAAAGATGGAAGAAGGATTTGCCTAGGTGGGGGG
>NW_009597279.1:0-2651 GCF_000690535.1 Cariama cristata
AGAGCCGGCCCAGCCTTAAGCGGTGACAAAATTAAAATGGAACACCCTTCCAAAATTTGTTCTGCATATCAAGCAAAAATCAGAAGATTCATGTGGATAATAGAGAACAAAGTCCTTAGTCCTGTGCTGGAAACTGAAAGCCCATCCAGACCTAGCTGGCCTAAGGCACTCCAGCTCTTTTCAACAGCACGCAAGGGATGAATGTGACCTAGCATCACATTTAGACGCAGCAGTAACCCCAGCAGAACTCACTGGGTACCTATTCACAGCTTTATAAGTAACTGCAAGTTGCATACCAAAACTAGAGCAAATCAAAATCTGTAACAAATTCCTTAACTGCCTGGCTACCATCCACTAGAAATCTAACTACTCGATCATAAAAGTCCTTTGGGATCTTTAAAATGAATTTTCCAGTATTTCTTTATTTAACTTTCACTTTCCTTCTTTTGAAACATTGCCAGTTACCATTTTTCTACCAGAGCATCTCCTTCCATTCCACAGCTCCCTCTCAGTGCTACAGACAAACATTGTGTTTGTCCCCAGGCCCAATGCAGATGTCACTGGCCCTGGCTTGAGCCTTAACTCTACTTACTCTTTCTTTGAAATGAACAGTTTTTAAACATATCCGCTGATGGGACATGCCAGAAGCAGCAATAGGGTTGGCATCTCTTCTTTCGCCCAAAACCCTTCAGGATGAAAACCAGGAAATAAACTAAGCACATTAAAGTGCAGAATAGCAGAATACTGCTGTAATCCCTATGAGACCCCTCTGCTCCCCATTCCCACTACAGCCTCATTCCTCACCTGCCTGCCAGCTTTCATTGCTCTGTCACCGGATACTCTCACGTGCACTCTTTTAAACTGTATCTACATGGACTTTTTTACCTATCCAAGATCACCTCAGCCTCATTTTTTCAGCTAAGCTTCTGCACAAACGAAATCATCTGATTCACAGTTTCAGCCTTTCGTTCCCTTTATTCACTTACAACTCAGCACCCACATTTACTCACTTATCATCCCTTTCCAACTAACTAGTCTGTAGCTGAAAAACGGTATGACTGCTGATTAGAGACGAACACAACGGTTTTATGTTCCTGCCCCATTACTCAAATTCTGCAGCCAGATTAGTTACAGGGCAATGGGTCCTCACCTCTTTCTGCGTCTTCTTCATTGCACAAAAACGGAAAGAAAAAAGGTGGAGCTCCAATTTAGTATTATTCTCTTCCATATTAATAAATAGTTAGCCTAGAAAACCAATTTCTTCCAGAAATTTGCAGATTGTCATAGATGACACTGCCTATTAGTATTTGCATTTAGAGACTTCCACTTACAGAAAAGCATGCAATTATGTCTTTGTTATTAACTATGCTACACAAAGATAAATGTTATTTAAACCTGCTGCAAATTCTAAAGGCCAAAGAATTTTTATAACTAGGTCATTTTTAATGACAATAATTCAAGATTGGTCAATTCCCTGCCACTTAAAAAGAATAATCAGGCAGATGGAACATATTTAACTTTAGCAAATTCCATCATTTCATTAAACAATTCAGCAGTATGTTGCTAAATCTTACACTATATGCTTCTCTTTTTTCAAAGATTTAAGACTTAGCCTCCTCAGATCAGCTTGGAAAAATTTTCATTGCAAGAATTATCTACAAGACGACCTGAAAAATAAATGAGATTATTTTATTTTTGTGCAAATGGCTCTTACGCCAGTATCTTCTCTTTTGTAGCTTTAGGAAAAGTAGGTTTAGGGAAAGTAAATGCAAAGTCTCCACCTGGTGGCCAATTGAATTTTAGTGAAATCGAAACATTTTGCTACCTGCTCAACATAATATTTTATTCCCTCTCCTACATCGTCAAGCCATTGCTTCAAGTTGGTTGTTACCGTTAAATATGGAAAAAAAAAAAGGGTTGCAGAAACAATATCCCTAATCTATCGAGTACACAATGCTATTCATAGGTACCTCCCAGGTTTGTAATTTTGCACAGATTAGCACACTGGTTTTGTCCATATCTTGTTATTCAGTTTTGATACACACAATTCCCAAGGAGCCCAAGCAGGTGGAGAAAAATGTGGGAAAGGTTTTGACAGGGTAGTATCTAATACAAACAGAAAAACTCTACAAGTATCTTCTGTCAGAAATTGAAAATTTCATAGCAGATTTGGAGATCAGTAACGGGACATCCTTTGAGCTAAAGGAAAACAAACAAAAAAAAAGGTAATTAGAGGAAGAAGGCAGTTTGTCAAAGAACAAACCTCAGTGTGGTAGGTTGACCCTGGCTGAATGCCAGGTGCCCACCAAAGCCTCTCTATCACTCCCCTCCTCAGCTGGGGAGGAAAAAAGAAAATACAATGAAAGGTTTGAGGGTCAAGATAAGGACAGGGAGATATCACTCACCGATGACCATCACAAGGAAAACAGACTCAACTTGGGGAAAATTTATTTAATTTATTACCAATCAAATCAGAGTAGGAAAATGAGAAATGAAATAAAACAATTAAATTAAAATCTTAAAAACACATTCCCACCACCCCTCTCTTCTTCCCAGGCTTAACTTTACTAACTTTCTCTACTTCCTCTCCCCAGAGTGGTGCGGGGGGACGGGGAATGGGGGTTGGGATCAGTCCATCACCCGCTGTCTCT
>NW_009597280.1:0-3395 GCF_000690535.1 Cariama cristata
TGCATCAAAAGCAGCATGACCAACAGGTCAAGGAGGGGATTCTTCCTGTCTGCTCTACTTTTCTGAGACCCCCCCCCTGCAGTACTGCCTTCAGCTCTGGGGCCCCCAACACAAGAAGGACAAGGACCTGTTGGAGCAAGTCCAGAGGAGGGCCACAAAGATGATCAGAGGGCTGGAGAACCTCTCCTATGAAGACAGACTGAGAGAGTTGGGATTGTTCTGCCTGGAGAAAAGAAGGCTCCAGGGAGACCTTAGAACAGCCTTCCAGTACCTAAAGAGGGCCTACAAGAAAGCTGGGGAGGGAGTTTTTACAAGGGCATGTAGTGACAGTACAAGGGGTAATGGCTTTAAACTGGAAGAGGGAAGATTTAAATTAGATATCAGGAAGAAATTGTTCACTGTGAGGGTGGTGAGGCACTGGAAGGTGTTACCCAGAGAAGCTGTGGATGCCCCCTCCCTGGAAGTGTTCAAGGCCAGGCTGGGTGGGGGTTTGAGCAACCCGAGCAACCGGGTCTAGTGGAGGGTGTCCCTGCCCATGGCAGGGGAGTTGGCACTACATGATCTTTAACTGACCTTCCATTCCAAACCATTCTGTGATTCTATAATTCTATGAATGTATCCTGCCTGGTGCGTGGTTGCTACTTCAGAGGAGCAGAGGTCTGTAGCAAATCCTGTATTCTATTTGCCAGCCCCATCTCAGAGGGCTGACTTGGACAGCCTGGAGCAAATAATTTGGCTCCAGTCACCTATATCTAGGAATGTGAATCACTTCCCATGTGCTCTGAGTTTCAGAGACCTGTAGACAAGTAACTTTTAATTGAAATTAAATAGCTAATTAAATGTCACTCAGAGATTAGAAAATGCTTGGAATGATGCACTGAAAAATAAGCCTTAGAAAAGTTAACAGGTTCAAATTTGACTTTGACAGATATCTGTATCTGAGTGAATCATCTAGACTCCATTTGTTATAGTTAATGGAAAGAAACAGGTGCTCTTACAGGGCAGTTCATCTGACCTGCCACACACATCTCCCATAAGCTAAGATGAATTGCACTCTAGAAGCACTCATTTCTCTTCAATGACTAGGTTAGCTAACTTGTTCAGAAGTCAGCAGGCACCTATAGGTACCTAAGTCCTAACCAGAATGACCAGAAGTCGTTATTACCTACAGTGTCATTAGAGAAAACAGATTAATGAACTCAGATGTGCAGCAGATACATCTGTTGTCAGAATGATCACCATCAAAGAATATCCTTGCTGACATCTATAGCTGAAGGCCCCAAGACCCAAGCTGACCTTCTCTCCCTCCAGGTAATATCTCCAGCTCAGAAACAGGACCCTGTAACAAGAACCATGCCCCTTTTCTGCCTTATGGATAGAAAACGTAAAGTTTAAAGTCTGAACTGGACCTTCACTAGCAATACATTCTCTGACAAGCCATAATAACCAAGGAAAAGAAACAAATACATCTACTACTTACCCACATCTTATTGTGGCGTTCTTTTCATTCTGATGAATAGTACCATTAATCCACACTATGGTGTTATTTACACATGTCTTGCCTGGGTCTTTAAGCTCTTGCATTTCAATGTCATATTCAATAAAAGTGTCTGCCATTGCACCAAACACAAGCAACACAGCTGGCTGGGCTGCTCCATGAACAATAGCACAGAAACTACCAACAGCCATCATTAAAATTTCCATAGATGAAGAAAATCGAAACTAAAGAGACAGGAAAAAAATATGGTCTCTGCTGAGAGGCAGTCTTCATGCTGGTTGTATACTGATAAATCATTAATCAGGTAGATCAGATACAAAATCATTCTCTTTAAATTTCATAATTATCTTCAACACAGAAAGAAGACAAATCTCTCTCTCCAATCTAATCTAATTGCACCTGTGATTACAGCCTCATAAATTATGATGAGCTCCCTTTTAGTTGACAGCAGAATCTGACCATGTGAATGAATGTATTACCATATAACATTAATAGCTCAATATCGTTCCACATTATCATCATTCCAGAAACTAGCCAAAAGATTAAGAATAGTAATTATAATTCATATATATAGTCTGCTTTGCAGATTTCCTGTGGGGATGGAGGGAGAGGGAAGGGAGGAAAAAGCCTTAGGGCACTATGCAGAACCTCAGAGTAGGGTTAGCCAATTTCTCAAAAGTCTGGAATGCTGTGGAGAAAGCCAACTAAATGTCTCAGAGCAAATTCTCATAGTTAATACTCTAAATCATGTTGGCTAAGCCAGACAATTGTGCATTGGCTCTTAATCTGGGAGTAATGTATAGAAACATGACATACGCAGTAAAAAAAGGATTGAGCTAATTACCTTACATTTGCCATGAGCCAAGAGCACGCACACATGCAGTGGTGACTCAGCTAAGATACAGTGACTTAAGTTACCTTTGCCATGGTTGTGTGAAGTCTGATTTTTAGGTTGAAGTCATGTGTAAATATATAGATCAAACTGTCCATATAGAATATCAGTATCAAATGCTATATATTTTGAAATAGGAGTGTAAAGAGGAATCATAGCCTCCTGAAGAACCTGTCCAGGTTCTGTAGGTGCTATAATGTGTCTAAGAGAAGAAAGGGTGGGAATTTGGAGCACATATGGAAAAGGGACATTAGAGCAGAGACAAGATAAAGGGAAAAACAAGGCAGTTGATGTAAAAGAGAAATAAATAAAAGGTCTTTATACAAAAAACATCAGAAGAAAACTGTGACACTACCACTGTTTTGCAAACCTTGCTCATAGGAAGTCTAGGAATTCCCTTGATTAAAAAAAAAAAACCACACAGAAAATGCAGAGGTCTGTGCTATCTAATCTCTCAGTACATCTGATGCAACATACTGTGTTTATCAACTGCACTTTAGGAGTTAAACATCTGTGTAAAACAGGCTACAGAATTCAAACCCCTCTGTTTGACAGACATAGCCCTCTCTGCGGACAGACTGCTCTCTCCACCCAAGAGTCGAGATACTTAGCCAGGTACAGTACAAGCCACATAGATGTAACTGCACTAGCCTAGTGCTACAGTCAGGACCATATTAGTTTGGACAAATTACAGGCTAATTGCCTAGTCTACATTGCAAAACAGAAGTAATAAAACTTCTTAGCTGCATGCTACTGGGTTGGACATCTCTCTACTACACTAATTTTAAAATTTAGATGCACCCTATGGGATTCCAAGACCTGTCAAATGCTAGACATACTATAGAGTATTGTGCATTCCCAAGTTTCTATAGTTACCAAATCTTCTAATACCCATGGAGCAATTACAAGTGAGCTAAATTATCTGCCAAATATCACACAGCAAATTTTTGGCGGAAATAAGAATGAATCAAGGTCACCTAGATCCCTGCTCTGCACCTCAACTCT
>NW_009597280.1:3426-17986 GCF_000690535.1 Cariama cristata
CTCATATCTACCTGTAGGTTCAACATAATGTGTCTAATAGACAATTATGACACAGGTATCAATAATTGATACCAAACTGACAAAATGACGAAGGATTCTATTAAATTCCCATTGACTTTAGTGCCAGCAGTTCATGCCAAAAGGTTTAATCCTTAAAAATTTGGCTTAGTCACAGCTATTCCCCAAAACAACCGTAAAGATTATTGTCACTTATTCTGCAGCACAATACACATAAAATATTTATAGCCATTGCTTTCGTTACCAGCTGAAAGAAGCCAACACGAATACTGTTTTCTTTCTTTTCTGAAGACCTTCAAGAACAGAAAACATAAAATTATAAACATGTATTTTAGTACATATTTTGTTCTATATGCAAAGATAGTACACAGAATTCAACTTAACTTACTTTTCACTTTTCTTCTCTATAAAAGGTTCTTCATATGTATAGAATTTCCTAGCAAAAAGGATAAGATTTTGCGTTATTTCTTTTATTCTCTTGGTTACTTCTCTGAAATTACATTTTATTTGAGATATTTTGCCCAGAATTTTAGGAGACAAGCTGTTTCTTTCAGATTTCTTTGGAAACAGTGATTTAATGGCTCTTTTAAATTTTAGACAGGGACTAGAATGGAGGTTAGGTTAAAATGATTTGAAGATTTATGCTTTGTTCTGTAAGCAGCTCCTCAAAACACTGTTACTATAATGTGGATTGTGGGTTCTTTGAGGTCAGTTAGAGAAAAACCTACCATCCAAATTGTTGGCTAGTCCTTTCTTTAAGGCAGAAAAAGGTTCTGTTCCCATTTCCTCTTACATTGCCTGTATGTTCATATGTCCATAGTGGGAGTAAAATCTCTCACCCTGCCATACAGTTTTTGTTCAGTGTTCACGTTATGTGTTGCTGCTCTGTATGATCAGTTGAAGCCTAAAGGACTAGTTACACCATTATGGATGGGGTCCATACTATAGCACGTAATCATCAACTGTGTACATTCAGTGATGAATGAGTAGGGATTTTCAATTTGGATTTTTTTTTAATGAAACAAAGCAATTCAAGCTATATTTGTCATGAACAGTTTTCAGAAACCAGATCCTAGAAAGCCTGAAGGAAGCTTCATATGTGTAGCAGGTAGGACCATCTGTGTGTTACATGTGAAAGTCCAACAGACCTTGGGTTTCAAGATGTGTAAGTATCATGGTAGACCATGAATACGGAGCTGGCGCTCTTTGAGATGGGCAACCTGACAAAGACAAAAATTAAGAAATGCTCTTGCATCCTTATTCTAGGAGTAGTTCTCAGGCTGTGTACACGGTGTGAGAAAGAGCTGACACAAATTACAGCACTCATTAGGATGTCCAGTCTGCTACAGAGCTGTCCCAAGATGTAGGAAAAAGGAGGCTCTAACCCCATTCAAACCTCAGATTATAGCTGAAGGTCAAGGTCTCTAAATCATTTCAGCTTTTAACTATCTAGAATTCTACATTTAAATCTTAATATCTAAGCTCAAATGAAGTGAGCTAATTCCTTTTATTTTAAAATCTCACAGTTAAGCTTTAAGAGACATGAACCAAGATCAATTAAAATTCCTGAAAAACTCATTTCTCAAACTAAAAGCACTGAAGAAAGATAAATTTGAATATCAAAAACATTTTCAGAAGAAAGACCATATTTTACTGCCATTACTCTGTTTTTAAAGGTTTCTAGGACTGTTTTGATCTACCTGTGTCCGTTATATCAAATAACACAATTCAACTCCTAGAGAACAGCTTTTCATTAAATACCATATATTCTATAAATGCGTCAATTTGATCAGATGACATTAACTTCGTTGAATATTCCTAGAAATATTGATTGTTCTGTTCGTGTACATGACTTACTCTGATTTCTTGAAGCTGTTACCTGTTAGGGAAAATAAATGCATAGTCTAGTTAATAATTATTGTTAAAGTACATAATCTTCTGTAGACATGTGAAACATAAACCCTAGAACCCCATGGGACCTGAACATTCCTGAGCTATAAACATCTTATTCCCAACTGATACATCTAGCCAGGGACATGAACTGACATGAGTCCAAAAATTTCTTACTAAGTTTGTATCAATTTATGCCTTTTTTCTCTTGAAGAAGTAGTTTCAAGATTTCAGTCCCACAGATGACAAAATGGTTTTCACTAAATACGTTATTCAGGACATTTGCCAAAAGTCAACTCTTTTTCATTGTTTGCTAGTATTCAACTAGTTCTCTTGGACACTGTGTCATCGAGGACTACTACTCTACTGGCAGTCCATGCATGCTCCCTGAAAGGAGGAGCAGTAGCTCTTCAAGCTTGCCTTCCAACAACTTAGAGACAGCAAATCCTGTGGAAGAGGGGCAGCTGTGCCCCTGGAGGGCAAGATGAACTTCTCACACTGATGTCTATTCTTGGGATACTCTTTAAGGAACCACAGCTTAGAGAAATGGAATTATACTACAAGATATAATTGTGCTGTAGGGCAATTCCTTTGTCCCCAGAATAGGTCTGGATTTAGCTCCCTTTCAAGAGATTTTGGCAAAGACGTCATACCAAAAGCACACTTTGTGTTGGCAAGTGCCCTAAAGAAGTGTCATCATAAGGGCTGATGTAGAAAACATTTACTATACATCACTTGAGATGACAACGAATAAAGAGCTAGTTTTATGTATGCAGTACAATTTGGATAATCTAAGGGCACTAGGCATAAGCACCTTGCTCATTTACAATGCACTTGGCAGCTCAGCATCAGGTTCAGAACCATGGCCTGCTTTGCAAGCAGTGCCTTCCTTCACATCTAGTGACACAATACTGAGCATGCACAGGCCCGTCTTGCAGAGCAAACTCGGAGAAGCTTTGTGTCTCAATTCACAGAGGGTGCAAAGAAGTGACTGCAACCACAGCCGTAGTGGTTTGAAACCATTCCTACAGGATTCTCCAGTGTTTATCAGAAAGTTAAGGTTTAGAGGAAGCTTCCTCTGCAGGCTAGTAATGCAAAGTATTTTGCAAAAAAATGAAGGAATTGGCTACTGGGAGGAAAATGGGAGGAACAAAAAAGTCTGGTGAAACAGCTTTGTGAGTCACATCAATTTAGACAGCAACATAAGCGTTCTCCAAAGTGAAGGAACCCTAATCTATGAACTTGAAGAGGGAAATAAGAGTATATCAATGCTATTCAAGAGTGTGAGGAACTACAGGCCAGCTCTTGTGGGCCAGCAAATTTTAAGCAGGAGGAGAATTTGGAATGAAATTACCTATGCTTAATTTGAAAGAAAGAAACAGGTGAGTAACTGTTCACACTGCTACAACTGAAAAAGTAGAACAAGAGGATAGAACATATTTTTTATAGAAAAGATTGTAAGGAAGATGAAAGAATTTATTAACTCTAAAGAAAAAAGCTATAGTAATCTATGGATGCTCAAAGAATTTTGAAAGAAGAACTAAGACATTTAAGAAAGAAATTATACAATTTGAAAAAAGCACAGAATCAAGGAAAAACTGAAGAACATTGCCAAGAATTAGAGGTTTTACTGGTATTGTGAGAACACAGTAAAAGTTAAACCTGAGGAAATCTGATAGTTGATTTGAGTGATGAAAATTTGTACTCAAAAGGCTCCCAAATAAAGCTGGCTCTTAGCTACATCTACAGATGTGGTGTTCAAAGGTTGATCCAGAGAGGGTTAATTCTTACTAATATGTACAAAAGATGTACAAAAGAGGAAACAAACCTCACTGGAGAGTCAGTAGAATGCCAGTAAGGTTTTAAAGCAATAATGTTTGCTTTGGGAAAGGTGCTCTAGTAGTTCAACAAACTGCTTACCATGTTAAGCAAAAAACACAGTGCATTTCCAAGGAACTGAGAAACCAGAGGCTCACTCACTTGATAGGCCAAAAGAAACCCAACTGTGGAAAGAGGAATAGCTTTGGTCCAAATAGAAAGTCTTTTGTGAAAATCCCATAACAACTAAAAGCAGCAAGTACATAAGACTAAAACTAGCAGACAAAAAAACAACCCCTCAAACCAGCTAGATAAATCTGGGCAATCTGGGAGTTCTAAGTAAGTGGCTGGAAGAGACAAACAGTTTTCTGTCCCAGAAGTAGAAGGACATATCCCCTTAACTTATTCACTCCTTTTCTTGTCATTCCTCCCTCATCTCCACCAATACTAGAGCCCACAATGTCCCGTGCATTGAACCTGCCTTTAGTTAGCAACCTAAGTGAGAAGTTTTAAAAATAAAACAAAACAAAGCAGGGGAGGGGAGTGGGGACATCTGTACTGCTTCAGCACGCAGATGGCTGCTCGTTCCAAAAGGATGCAGAGCAGTGTGCTAGGGTAGCAGTATACTGGGGAGAGAGCAGACTTTCAGAAAACATTCACATCAGTTTCTTTCACAGTCATGGAGCTGAGCTTGCTGCTGCTGTGTTGCAGACTTTAAAATCAGCTGCAGAATCTAGCATGCCAGCTTCGATTTTAAGAAGACATTCAAGCAATTTGGAGGATAATTTCTTACACTATCTTCTTACCAGCTGTAACAATAGATTTGAAGTTCCTAACAAAACCAGACCTTTGAATCTGTTGAATAGGAGATTGTCTAGTCTAGGACAATAATCTCAGTAAAGTGAAAGAGATTTGGTGAGGATGGTTAAAGCCAAAGGAATTATCTGGCTAACACAGGCACACAGAAGGTGGGAACTTAACACCTTCTGCACAGGAAGTTCTTGTTCAGTTTCTAATGTTAGAGCAAATGCCCACAGTCCTGTAAGACATCCTATGACAGATAAAGATTGGAAGGATATCCCAAACCCAAACAATGAATGATACTAGATTTGAAATACAGACTTAGCATTAATCAGCAACTACTAAGTTTTAAAAATAACAACATACACCACAGATTAAGTCATAGCTGGGACATTGTGCTGCTATATAGCAGGGAGAGAGGCTTGAAGAGGGCTATCATTAAAAATCAGTCATACGGTCTTGAAAATTTTGATTATTGTCTGAAATTTCATTATATACATGGTTATTTGAAGAATTTTGCTGCATGCCACAAGTTTTAACAAAAGGTAGATGTATGGTTCTCATGGAATGAAAGAGGCTAAGGCTGGACTGCCTTAAACCTGAGCTATTGTCTAGGCAGGGGAAAAAAAAATCGCTGTAACTCAGTCTAGTATGGTTTGCTTTGATTTCTTTTTGTTGGTGAAAAATAGTTCCGAGAGGGGGACTATCTTTCAACATGAGTCTCCAGTTTTCTGAAGGTAATCTGGCATAAAGTATTTCAAGTGAAATAAAACTGCATGTCTTTATCACTATCCAGCTTCATTGTTCCAACAATACATCTGATGAATGAACAGAAAAAAAAGAGAACGCAAGATGGAAAAGCATCCCTCCTCCTCAAGCTGTGTTTTGTTCAGTGCTGACCCGAGAGCATCTGGTTTTGTGATGAAGCAGGTGAAATTGGGAGTGAATGCCACATTTGTAAATCCCAATAAGGCCTGTGTTTAGAACACGGGCTATTTCATGTATGTTCTGAAGCATTTCATTGGGTCCTAGGAGAATGTTTTTAACGAAAGCTTAAATATTTCCAGGATTAGGCTACAGCTGTCAGGGAATACGAAAATACAAAATGTATGTATGCTTAGGAAATCTGGTGATATCTGAATGCTGGAATCTCTCTGTGAATCCTTTTTACTCCATGTGAGTGGCATGTACATTGCACTGCATTGCAATTTATTTTATGTGCTACTGTTTTGCTTTCCTTTGTACCTTAGTCAGTATAAATATTTAACACCCCTCTCTTTGTTGGCTTTTCTCAAGTCTTATAAAAGAGAACTCAAAATTTAGCAGTTTCTCTTCATGTTTCTCCTTGACTCTTGCCACATTTGGATTGGCAAAATGGCAAAGTGCACATTGCAAATGAAAAATTGAAGAAAAGAGGAAAAGCTCTTATGAGGAGAAGGAATGCAGATCTTTGCAAGGCAATAGCTCATAAGAATTCTGCCTAATATAGGTATGACTAGACAGATACGTGTTTGTTGAAAGCAGCTCTAGAAACTGTGGAAGACAGAATCTTTTTTTTTTTTCCCCAGTAAAGACCTTTTACTTGTGCACCAAAGTGCTGAGTATAAAAACCTAAGTAGATACCGTGAACTTGTAGGCTGATAAGCAAAGATTGCCCATGAATAGGGATTGTTATAAGCAATTTTTACAGAAAAGTTGTTTTGCAGGCAGCACACCCATAACAGCAGGTACCACATAACTATATATTTATTTCAGAGACTATTTGCTTTGTATTCTGTAAACTATTTGCTCCACTTAGGCCACCCACCACCTATTTTACATGCTTTATAAAATAAGGAGATGACTGAAGAATAAACTTCTCACATTTGCCATCCAAGTCAAAAGCATAGTTATCCTCTCCCAATCTCTTGATGCTACGCAGAACAACAGGGTCAGACATGATGATTAGTCCCGAGGAGAGGTGACAGGGTGAAGAGTATCAGCGTATGTTTGTCTGTGAATATACAACAATATTACATTAAAGTCCTGCTTACCTCAGTTTTGCCCTCATTAACCCAGGGCAATGCCACTGATTACAGCACAAGCTATAACAGAATACATGTCCCAGACACAGTGAAACTACAGAGTTGAAAAACACTTCAGAGAAGCATGCCCAACTCACCCCTAAGTGCAAGGCCTCTGAAAGGCTTCAATGCCTCCTGCCTCAAGTGAGGGCTGCTCTGCAGCTTTGCCGCTCACTGCAAACAGCCCTGTCCCCATTAATGGCTCCATTAAAATAAACAGCTGCTTTTGCACGGGTGACATCCATAGGTTATGGACTGAGATATTAATACGACAGATCCTGCCTCAGTTATCAGGGAGCAGCAGGCAGGAGACCTGCCCCTGCCTTATCCCATCCCAGCTGGCAGCAGCCAGCAGGACCATGACAGGAGGACAATCGAGGGACAAGAGCGGTGGCCCAGGGGGACCCAAGGGCCACACTGACATCTGAGCATCACCACCACCAGCTGCACTCCCACAGCTCTCAACTGGGATGAGTTACCTGGCAGGCCTCCTCCTCTGAACAGGTTTATTCCTAGCTAGTCACACTGAGAGCAGGTGTTGTACCTGAGAAGAAATAAGGAGACAAATGTAACTGTTTTCTTAAAGAAGCACTTTTCTGAGGCAAAATCTGCCCATAGCACTAGTTCTGGCTGGGCAGGCCTGGCATCCAAGATGGCACCTGGGGAAAAGTGCTGCAGAAGCCCTCCCCAAAACAGGCCCTTTCACAACCGAAGTCATCTCATCCGCACCTCTGTTTAATGTTATGTATCCAAAAGCATAGTTACAATTCCTTATTCCAGTCATTAAACGTCAACATTTGTATATTTATACTTCTGTATAAACCTCTCACAACCTCTCATTTTAAGCATATTGCAACACATTCACATATCAAAACTTTAACAGCTTTTACCCAAATAACACAAGAAGTCTTCTGTGTAAAAAACATAAATCCACAGATTATTTGTGTTGCACAATCTGACTTCCAAACTAGCTGAGTTTTTACCTATTTAGCCCTCTAAAGGAACCACTTCTTTTCTGCTAATAGAATTAAAACTACCAAAATCCTTTATATTGGCAACAGCCGTGTGATTAGCTACACCTGGGCAGTTCCTTACAAGTGGGAAGGGCTGAGAAGAAGCTTGGCTCTGAAATTACCACAAGATGAAGGAAATACAGCCATTCCTAGATTAAAATGGAGCAACGTAATAGGAGCCAGTCGAGTGGTTCAGGATGCATGCGTGACTTTTAATAATTTCACTTCCCATAAAGCCCCAACCTTTCAGTTTTGTTACTTTTCCCTCCAAACTAGCTTTTAAGAACTGCTGACTCCCAACCAAATCCTTCTCCTTTTTTATCCTCTTCTCCTCAATTTTATGTGTACCTCTCTTGGCACATCACTGAGTCATCCGTAAATCAGGCTGGAAAGATCAAAGTCTCTTGATTAATTCTAAGCACCCAAGGCAAAGTTCAATTATTGTTGTTTCATTTTAACTGATGTTTATCAAAGATGCCTGAAGAACTCCCCAGGCAATTAGTGCTTCACTATCCTTATAGCTAAATTATTTTTTTTTTGTAATTTCTAATCTGAATCTTACCTGTCATAATTTAAACCCCTTAGTTCTTACGCAATCCACCAATGATATGGAGCATAATATTCCTTTCCACTTTGTAAGTAGGCTGTATTTACTTGAATAATACTAGAAAGTCTCCCTCTTCAGATGAAGAAAGCAATTTATGCAGTTTAGCTTGGTAGGGTATATTTCCTAAACCTCTGATAATTTCCACTGGTCTCCTCTGGATTCTAGCACATCTTTCTTGAAGTGCTGAGTGCATAACAGCACTACAGCACCAGTCTTAGAGAGATTATTTCACATTTCATAGATTATATTCCAGTTTGTGCAACCCAGTATTACATTTATTTTCTAAACAGAAGCATCACATTGTTGATTCACATTCAGTTTGTAATCCACCAAAGCCACTCATTTTTTGCAAACAATTTGCTACAGAGCCAGGTGCTTTCCAAACGATATTTTCACAGTTTCAGAATCCTGCCTGCTATTGTCCATATTTAATAGCACCTTGCATTCTTCAGACCATTTTACCTGTTTGTTAAGGGGATTTTGACTTCTAGTCCTGTTCTTCAGCATATCTGCAGTCTGTCCTACCTATATGTCATGATCAAATTTAATAAGGATATTCTCCATTTTGTAATCCAGATCATTAGACAATATTACTGGATTATACCAGAAGCAAGGCAGATCTCTGCAGAACTTCATTCAGTACATCCGTTCATTTGGACATTGGTTCATTGATTGCCACTCTATGGATGTACTTTTTCTGGCCTAAAAATTTCTGATGAGCAGAGACGATTTATTCATCCGTTGGTTGGTAAATTCTGACGCCCTCACATTCTGTGACCCCCTAAATTGTGATCCAAATTATCTCTTTGAGTAAACATGTAAAGCCAAATCATCACTGCAATAGCAAAATGTCTGGCCAGGACTAGAATAGTCACTTATAACATAAAATCACAGGAAATTCATCCCCACAGACAGTGAAAAAATTTACAATTTTTATCATAATTTTTCCATTGTCTGAGACTTGGCAATGAGATGAACAAGTTATGGTACTTCCTTGGTTAAAGGCTCTACCGTGTGCACATTTCCAAGTTCTCTTTCTGCTCTCTTATATAACAGAGAAAGCATGTAACACCAGCTTCTGACCAGAAAGAAAGGAAAGCTTCAAATACCTATCACTGTTTCACATGGGACTTATCTACAAATCATTAAATTTCACTTCAGCTGGATTTGCATCAAGCATATGGAAGAGGATTTAACCAGGGCTTAATTTCCAGATTACATTACTCAGTTTATATTGAAATAAATGTAGTTTCCCAAAAAGAGCAAGCATATATTGAGACTATGTTTTCACTGAAGACGAGAGTGACTATTTTCCCCAAGTGGGAAAAAAATTTTCACTCATTTCTTCAGTGAAAGCACAGAGCTTATTCTGTCCCTTCCCTCCTGCTTTCTGCTGTGTCTGATTGATTGAAATAGTCTCAAACAGAAGATCTCCAAAACTTGTTTGTTCAAATCATCCTAAAGTCCAGAAGTTTCTTAAGAAAAAAAAGTTTTTCAGCCAGCTGATTTTTGGCAGTTTTGTCAGTGATGACATTCTCAAGACAATTTTTTTTTATATGTCAATTCAGTTGTGAGGTTGGAGCTGGAGATCTGAAAACACAGACTTTTTTACTCTGTTTACAAAGAAGTTTGACAGCGGTAGTGTAGACTGGGGAGCCCTTCACAGGGCCATGATTCTAAGGAAAATACAACTTAAATATGCAATTGGCCTAAGGCTGACCAGTTTTTTTTTTCCTTCAGTGTATGTTTTTAGGAAGTACATACTTAAAAATAAACATGAATGAATAAATTTCAAAGCAAGCCATCAGTGTGAGAAAAAACATCAAATAACAATGTTTGTATCTTTGTTAAAGCTTTTCAGATTTTTGGTTCAAATGGTTAAAGCACCATTGGCTGAATTAATAATACCCAGAAGATACCAGCTGCAACCATACACTCATATTTTCTTCTGAAAAAAATAGTTCACCACAATGGTAATTTTACTAGTAATTTGTCCTTAAACATGAAGCCATCATTTACTTCTAGATCTAGTACTGACTGACTACTTTGCACTGTTTAGTGCACAAGTAATGGAGCTGTATAAAGAAAGCTGAGCCAATAGACAAACTGCTGATTTTACACTGAAATTAGTATAATCAGAAATGTCACCTGGATTATGAAAACGTGTTCTGCTAGAATAAAGCAGCGATGTTCCTACCTGTTCTGCTATCAAATCTAAACTTTATGAGTAGTGTTTACACACACATTCCAGCAGCTTTTAAATACTTTATGACTTCACAGAAGTAGAAGTATAAGCGTGTTTAAATTAAGTGATATAAACTATTTGAACCATACTACTGAATGTGGCTTCCAGTGAAAAGCTTTGAAGCGGTTAAAAAACCACCCTCGTTGCATTTCTGCTTCAGAAAGATAATGAATAATATCATACTGTAAATTGATGAAGAAGGCAAAAGTAAAGCAAAGCAAAGCCACTTTCTGCCTGTCATCTTTCAGCTATTTATTATTTGACTTTCCAATCATAACATCTATGCAAAATTTTGTAATGGAACACTGTGAAAATCAATCTGTCCTTTAAATGCCAGTATAGAACATCATGCTGAGAAGTCTCATTTCAGTGCTTGCTCTGATGTTGTATTTTAACACTATGAAATGTATTTTGCAACTGATTTTTTTAAGTCTGAATGCTGATACAGTTTTAAATAATAGGAAAAGTGGAAAAAAACCCAGTGATTTATAGACTTGAATAAGGATTCTAGTTACAAACACTTGCTAGAGCTAAACTTTCTGGAATTACGTCACTTTTCCGATAAAATTGTGACTGTCCCACATTTTTGAAAGGAGATACATTTTTCCTATCTTTTCTAAAGCTCAACACCTCAAATACTATCCACATACTATCCTGTACAGCAGGCATCATCCATTAGCTGACTTAAACAGATTAGTATAGCAGATTAGCATACTGTATTAGAATATTAAAATAGCCTTCCTCAGGGTCTGAATGTTTAACTGGGGATCACTTACAACATCTTGGAAAATACTGTTGCTGATGTCTGCATTAAAAATAATTTAGATAATAGAAATTGGAGATAATAGAAGGCATTAGAGCATCCCATCTACCCCTGTGTGTGCAAAATATAAACTAGGAGCAAAGAATACCTCAGAAACTGCACTAAAGTGAAACAGCAGTTTACTCTAGCCAATTAAGGTATGGTTGCTGGATTTTTGATAAAAATCTTTAAGGAACTCAAAATCCAGATTGAAACAAATAATAATTGGAAAATGCTAACAAAGGAACATATCCTACAGAATGAAGTAACATGAGGACCTGATCCAAAGCCCTTTGAAATCTTTTTCAAATCACACCTTTATTCAGATCAGATCTTTATTTAACATAAAGGAGGCAGGGGTGGAAACCCAATGAAAATTGTCCCTGAAAGTACTATCATTCATTTTTCTTTAAGACTAGGTTCCTCAGATATTAATGACAGCATACATGCAGAAAGACATTTTGCTTCAAAATAGAACCTGTGTTGTTCTTCAAACAGTCCTGTTCAAAAACAAACAAATAAAAAACCAAATCCCCCCCCCAAAAAAAAAACACAAAAAAACAACGAACACTAACTGTGCAAAGAGAATTTAGCATGTAGCGTAAATTGTTCTGAATTAAAAATACAAGTACCTTTCAGTTCTGCAAGTTTCATCAGCTAACTCTGAAACATTAAACATGATAGATTTGTTACTCACCCGTGGCTGTGAAAAGTCGTGTATCATAGAACAAATTGCAAGGAACCTGTTCAATTAGTCAGTGAAGCACTCAACCATTTCCAATCATGTTTTCATTATTCTAACCTGTTTGTCAGAACTGAATCTTTAAATTGGGCATTGGCTATTTGCACCTGGGTCAATAACCGTGCAGTCAGAATGGTTACAGGTCATTGACATCTAATAGAGGGTTTAAATTTGACTAATGTAATCTCACAACATAAAGTCAGGCCACTCAAAAGCAATTATACACAAGGAGACCAGACGGTTCTCTGGAAAAAAAAAAAGCTCACAATGAATGTTCAGGAAGAGATTATTATAGCATTATTTTATCAGTATTAGTATAGAATTACTTTATTAGCCATGCAATAATTCAGTGTACACTACTGTCCCTGAAGTAAATAGCAACATCAGCTGAATAATATGAAAATTGGTTCAGAGAATGAGCTAAATTCAGGTTAAAAACTCACTCAAAAGCTTAGTTTTCTAACCCATAGCTTGTCCCTCTCCCCATGGCTTCTAGCATTTTACCATTCTTCCTTTAAAATGAAGATTTTACAACCTGGAATCTACTGAGTAGTAGTGAATTCTCATTGAAGATGAGCCCTCCATGGATTTTTCAATGAGGGACATTAGTGAGGACAATGTTATGACCTCAGCCAATGTCACCACAGAGTTTAAAGAGAAATGGCAAACATAGTTTAGTTCCCCTCTGAGATCAGTTCTTACTACAGAGCGCCATGATTGATAGGACAAGACAGAATTAAGGCAATGCCTTAATCTTAGTGACTGTCAGCTCTCCTCAAGTCTTCTGTGCTCTCAAATTTTCCATGATAAAGCCTCAAGCACAAAAATGCATCAGAATTAAATGTAGCTAACCAGAATTCCATTTTCCTTGTTTAGCATCATTACTGTGTTCACAGTGACAGCATAACCACGCAAACCTGGTGTCTTCACCCATTTTCTTAACAAAAAGAAGTCTACACCTATACTGATATACATAGCATAGCTTTGAGAATAACACTATCTGAGATAATGACATAGTGCTAATCATCTTGACCACCACATCACAGAGCCAGAGGGAAAAAAAAAATTACTTGCAGTGCATGGAATAAGAGTGAAAAGGCTGGAAGAAAAATTATATGGTGGAGCAGAACTGTGCTTTGCTTCGTTCTCCCCTGACAACTTCTTCAGGAGCAACATGGCCAAAGGTCATGCAATGCCTTTGCATTTCAAAGTACTTGAGCAGTGCTCACACTTAGCATGCAAGGAATTCCAGCATCTCCAGACAAGGCTTGGCTTGCTGGAGACAGAATACAATTTTAGCTTTACACAAGTTGCTTCAGTCTTTTCACCTAAAGACTTAGCTCATTGGAGCATTCGGAAAGTGTGCACAGAGCCTATTTCACACTGCTAATGAAGTAGATTAAGGCAGTGATGAATTGGAGCTGAGACCACAGACTACCCCAACCTTTCTGAAGAGCTCTGCTGTCTTCTAAACCTCTGCTTCTCTCAACTCATCCTTACAAAAAATCCTGAAGGTTAATAAATTCTGACCTCACTTTATGACATGGGCCATAAAAATGAATCTATGTTGAAAAATTATCCATTTATGTAGAGCAAAGTGAAGAACATAAAGCACTCTGGTTTGGTCCTGCTCCCATGGAGTTACCTTCCCCTTTTACAGCTGCTAGTGGCAAAACTAGCCAAATCCACCCCATCTCCTCAAGCCCTCCTGTACTTTGTTTCCTTCTGATGTCCTGGGAAGGGAAAACTCAGTTTCAATGCTAGAGTCAATGAATGAAGAATCAGCCAGGTTGTCCACCCCTCGAAAGAGGTCTTTAGGAAAGGAGAATAGGCTGGCTGTACCTCTGAAATGTTATTTTGTATCAATAATTCAACTTGTTTGAGGGACCATTCTGGATTGAACATTTGTTGTTGGTCTGTTTTTTTGATTATATATGGCCCAATTTCATAAACCTTTGGGCTGGGCACAGCTATCGGTTGGATGGTAGGCGCTGTGACTTCTATTATAAGTTCTCTCCAGTATTTTGTATTATTTTTGCCACATATAACCTTGTGGGTGTGCTGAATTGCAGTTAAATTTAGCCAGCAGTTTTGGTTTTGATTTTTACATGACAAAATAGGACCATATAGATCAGTTCCGAAGCTGTTCACTGATTCATTAAGGGTTCCAGCAATTAGTCTGCAACGTATGGAAACATCACTACCTTGAACTACCATAAAAGGAGAACTAGCTTCTTTTCCTTTATTTAATGTGAGGAGAGTGTCTATGCCCTGGTATGTAATTACCACAACAAGCCTCACTGGAGGTTCAGTGACAACATTGATTTTGAATTTGAAGGTCAGGCCTGATGGGTCTGATTGGTTTGCCAAATTATTTTGCCAATGACATACCACATAGACAGGTCTCGTCAGAGTAAAGCTGTGCCAACAATCAGTTTTGTCATGTTTACAAGATTTGATGATTTTGACATTGTGGATACTTGGGTCCAAGGTGGTATAGTTGCCAATAAACTTTTGGTGACAACACACAACGAGGGGATCTTGTTTATCGCATTTCCACT
>NW_009597281.1:0-21632 GCF_000690535.1 Cariama cristata
GCTGAACGCTGAAGGGGCCGTTCCAAGGGCTGTGTCGCAGGCACCTGCCTTATGGAGGGGGGTGGTGGGAAGGGGAGGGGCTCTGGGAAACCCCTTGCTACCCCACCGGTTAGAAGGTCAGCAATTTTTTGCTTGCCAAGGGTAGTATAAAACCTTGTGCAGATCCTCTTGTGAAGCTCTTGCTCAGGCAATGTGTAAAGTGTTTGGTTAACGTAAAACACGCATTTATAGTGACTTTTTAAAGGGTACTACAATTTAATAGTTAATAGCCTGGTTAGTGATGACATGAGTGAATGGATAATAGCACGCAAGTATTAGCAAGAATATTGTAATAGCTGTGGAGGACTTATGAGGACCCTGAGTTCCTATAGCATAAAGTTTTATTTTGAGGGAAGGGATATTTTTCTTTCTTCTTTACAGAAAGTACAGAATTCAAAATGGAATTTAGATTAAATCTAAAGCTGCTAGGTTACAAGTGAGAGGTGAAAAAGTGATAGTCTTCATAGTAATACTATTCCACATAGCAAGCAGCAATATTTTCCATTCCCGTTTTTCTTTTCGAATGTTTTTTTCTGGTGTCGCTGAACTTCTTGCCCCCTTGAATGCTTTGCTTTCTGATACAAGAAGTACTGCAAGCTCATCCTCCTTGAAAGGGGCTATTTATTCAATGAAGTTTTGGTCAGACCACTTACGTAACTTCAAAACCAATTCCCAGTGCTTTACTTTCACTGCCTCTTTGTGAGAAGCATCTGGATTCTTGGACTGAACAGATATTATATAAATACAATACACTGTGCTGCTATATCAACATCAATTGCTGCAGTTGGATCACCAGTGCTGTACAGCTGCAGAAAGGAAATGATCTTGACAAATAGAATACGTAGGATTTTTCCAGTACAGTGTTTAGAAAGAGCTGCCACGTGAAATCCCCATTTGGCACCAGCGCTACAAAGATAAAGGCGAGCTACATAAAGTGCCACAGCAGCAAATGTGAATCTTTCACTTGCTTACTGAATTCCTCCTCGCTGCAATCATCACCATACCTAAGTGAAGAACAGCAAAATGTATTGGATTATCAGGTATAGGAAAGCTGATGACTGATAGAGAAAAGCAACTTTACTTCAAGGCACAGATGGGAAGCATATCCTGTCCTGAATTTGTCTGCTTTTGCTTTAGAGAATGACAAGTATTTAGCATTATACGTCCCCTGGGTATCAGTGTTGAACCATGAATGTTAGCTGCGTACAACACTTCAAAGCAATCGTACTGTTAGCACAATTACAAACACACTTGATTAAACCACTCTACACTATGAAAATAAGAAGTTACAAATAGATTCCAGGCCAGATTTTCTCTCTGGCATAGACATCTTCAGAAGGCTTCAAGTAGGTCAGTTTACGGGCACAATCTAGGAGAGAGCTGAAGTGGTGACACAAACTGTGGTGTTAAGTGAGTAAATTATATTTCACTGGTAAATTATTTTTGCTTTTGCCCGTTTGTTTTCCTAGTACTAAGCAAAGCAGTGGGGTTTGTGTTATTTGTACAAACTAGCAGGGAGATTTTGCAATACAGAAATCCTGACACTACTCAAACATGCAGTCATATGCTCAGATTATTCCATGCTCTTTCCACTAAGGATGATGGCACCCAGCTCCATCAAATAAGCCATACATGGCCCATTGCTAGTAAAAATACTCTTTTTCCATTAATGGGTCATGACAGGAGGGAAGAAAAGAATCAGCCCACAATCTACTGTCTTGAGGTTGCCATTGACAGAACATTTTACCTAAATATTTTCAGGCATTTGATGAGGATCCAGTATCAGATGGATTGGAAAAGGAATAGAAATGACAGGAAGATTGTGAAGATTTTTGGGAGAGACCTGAAAAATGAAAATGTCTTTTCCAGATCTTTCCAGCATTCCTCAAGTTGGCCAAAAAAGGGAAGGCATTTTGCATCTAAAGACTATTTTAGTAGAGAATCCAGAAAGTGCTACTGCAGGAAAAAACTTACCTTTAAAATATCTTGGCTATCAAAGGAAAGAATTAGACTGTCACTTAGACTATTAAATTATTTGAAATATGAAGGATACTATTGAAAGGGGTATTGGAGATGATGGATTATACCTATTTGCTACACAGTGGCAAAATAGATGCATAGTAGTATGGTTTCTAGTGTGCGTCTTTTTTATTTCTAGTGACTTAGAGGCAGAAGGCCTGTAAAAATAATGGAAAAATCAAACAAAGCAACCAATTAGTTAAAAAATGATAGCATTAATACTCTTAATCTGTTTGAAAGCTGTATTTTTATTTTAAATAATATTAGTCACTTTTTAAATAGGGTATTGTATGCTTTGTCTGATGTCAGAGCATGGTGTTTGCATAACTCACAGGGTCCAAAGCTCTTTCTGCTATTTCTGGATGCTCAGAACGCCATTGAACCAAGACTGTGTATTTATAATGCACGTTTTCTTCTTGAAGCTCATGTATATCTCTGATTATAATTCCTACAAATGACTTGAATGCCTCCGTGCAGTTTAAAGTCATGTGTCAAAGGCAAGTCTTTTTAAAGAAGTGATTTGCAGAAAATGAAAATACCCTAAGCCTTTTTATCTTAAATCTCGTCCTCTCAGCAGAAGAAAAGGATCTGAATAGAAAAATACAAACCTGCTTTTATGAAAACCAGTGGAAAATGTATGAGAGGAAAAAAATACATCAGCTGCTAATATTGGCAATCTAAATCTTTTGGACGCTCCAATACTGAGAATTAAGAGAATGTGTGTTCTCCTGATGAGATATCTCCACTGATGGAGAAGGAACAGCCTGAAAATGTATGAAAATTTAGGGGGTACAGTCTAAAAATAATTTACCAGAAAAAACAAATTTTGAAAAGCTCCATTTCAAAAGTCTGTTTTTACAATGAAGGATGCAAAATTACTCATCAAGTCCTTAATCACAATATTCTATAGTTTCTTGGCTGCTTGCTAATATGAGTATTACCATCCAGACTGATTTAGTTGGCTCAGCTTTTCCCTTGATGGCTTAAATGATTTACTATCCATCCTTCTGAGAACACAAGCTCTAGGAACACTTGTTCCAGTCTCTAGGACATGCCTGATCTGTGCCTGCTCTGAAGCAAGCTTTTTTTCTTTTTTCTTTTTTTTTTTTTGGCTTTCTTATCCTTTGGATCAAACGGCTGACAAAAAACACGCATAGGTTGTGAGATAGATGTTGCATGTGCTATTTGGTCCAGTTAAAATACTACAAGCATATGAAGGCTTGCTGAGGACTGAATATCCTCTTGCATCAGGGAAGTTAAGAGTTACAAGATTGAGTAAGTTTATCTACTTTTACAACAGATAGTAGGTCTATGACAGCTGAGCTAGGGACAACATGAATTTGTTAAGTATGTTTAAGATTTCAGAGTTCAAGTCTCTTGAACTCAGTCTATCAGGTTAAAGTTGAAGCAGTCCCTACTCTATGCCTGCCTCCTGGTTTGCTCCAGACCACCCTGCCAACATCTATGCAGTGTGAACCACCAGGCAGCTTGGGCTCAGATGACCACATTCGGGAGGCGGGCAGATTCCACTCCCTCCCGTTGGAAGGATTTCTGCTCTTTTCTTACTCATGGCTTAGGGTGCAGTGCCTTTGGTTTTAGCCGCCTTCTTCCCCTCAGTTGTGCAGGAACTGTGAGGAACAGAGGGAGCAGGCAGCTTTCTTTAATTGAAGCATTGTTTTGCATTAACAGTAGCAGCAAAATAACACCTAAGAGAAAAGGATTTTAAGTAGCACAGGTTTTATATCATGTATGTGTGTACCTGCCATCCTGATCTCAAGCAGACTTCAATTCCCTAGACTGTGGGCCGTTCACCTGCTCCAAACTGCCCCAGTCTTCTGGCTCTGCATGCCTGCCTTGCTTTTAACAGTCTCGTACCTGCTTGTGGCATATGTCCTTTTAATTTGCTGTGTTCATCAATTTGCTGATCTCTTTCTGCTGTGTTCACAAGAAAACCTATTGCACTGAGTTCAGCAGTGGCTTAAGGGTAAAACACCTAAGTGAATACCCTTTCTATCAATGGTGTTAGAAGATTTGCAGTCTTCAGCCACTGTCATATGTTGTGCTTTTTCTTTCAATGCAAATAAACTAAATCAACAGATTTATATAGAAATACACCAGGAACAAGGACACAGGCATACCCAATTCCAAAAATAACAGAGAGCAGCTGTGATATAGGAAGAGTTGGTAATGCTAACCTTGAAATTGCTGGATCATTCTCTTGTCATTCTTTAACTTGAGAGATGAAATAACAAGAAGACAACTCCTTTGGGCTGAATTTGGTGTTTTTCGTAACTAAGACTTTTCTGTTAAATGGGAGTTTTGACCTAGGAGTCCAATCCCAGCTCTAGGAGTCCAGTCCCACCTGGAGTATTGCATCCAGCTCTGGAGCCCTCAGCACAGGAAAGACATGGACCTGTTGGAGAAGGTCCAGAGGAGGGCAACGAAAATGATCCGAGGGCTGGAGCACCTCTCCTATGAAGACAGGCTGAGAGAGTTGGGGTTGTTCAGCCTGGAGAAGAGAAGGCTTTGAGGTGACCTCATTGCGGCCTTCCAATACCTGAAGGGGGCCTATATGAGAGATGGGGACAGACTTTTTAGCAGGGTCTGCTGTGACAGAACAAGGGGTAGTGGTTTTAAACTAAAAGAGGGTAGATTTAGACTTGACATAAGGAAAAAAATTTTTACAATGAGGGTGGTGAAGCACTGGAACAGGTTGCCCAGAGAGGTGGTGGAAGCCCCATCCCTGGAGGCGTTCAAGGTCAGGCTGGATGGGGCTCTGAGCAACCTTATCTAGTTGGAGATGTCCCTGCTCACCGCAGGGGGGTTGGACTAGACGACCTCTAAGGGTCCCTTCCAGCCTAAATGATTCTATGATTACATGATTCTTTATTTTATTAGGGAGAGTAATTGAATGTTGAAATAGAAGAAGGCAGGTAACACAACTGGAAGTTCTCCTGGATCTGTAAGTGTAATGTTGGATTTTCTACTCCAGACTGTGCTTTCCTGACTAATATGTTTGTGTATACTTATAGAAATAACCCTTTATTCTGTACAGTTTGAATACATCCACTGTTTTGTCTGCTTTTTCTCTTCTTTTTTTCATGTATCAGGGATGCTCAAAATCATGCAGTGAGAAAAACTAACCGATTTTACATTTTATGCGTGTAACTTAGGAGCAGCAAAGGTTATAACAGTTGTTCCATTTGCATGCACTAATGTTTGCAAAACATGGCCATAACATTTTCGTTGATCACTATAATACATTTTGCATGCACATTGTTTGATACCAGCAGGGGAATATACTTCTGTTGTAACCAAGGGAGCTTACATGCAGTCTCTAAGTAGCCCTTTCAATAGGCAGAATTAGTCCAAGTTACTACGTGACTAGAAAATCCCTAGAAAACAAGCTGAGGAGATGGCATGGGTGATTTGATAGATTGGGCTTTACCATCAGAGCAGACTGAGCATCCCAGGCCCATACTGAGAAGCCCTGTTCTGAGGAAGTCACTCGCCGTATTTTAGATAAGACATAAAACTGAGACCCCTGCTGCTTGTGATCATCAGAGAGCTTAAACTACTTTTGTAGTGTCAACACCAATACTGTGGCCAAGAGCCACACATGTCATTACTTTCCACCTACCCAAATCCCCCAGCTGTTCGGTGGTATATGATACCCTTCTCAACTTCCAACTCTAAGCTCGTGTTCAAAATCGTTCACTGTTAAGCAGCTACCGCACTCCTTCTTGGGATGGGAGTCCCTAACTCTTGGGGCTACTGTATACCGTTTAACATTTCATCCTTCAGCGTCCTCTGAAGGAAGGAGACATAGAAGGCCAGAAGGGGTATGTGAATGTATGTGTATTTAAAAGGTTGCTCCATAAGTCCAGAGCTGAATGCCTCTCATGGCTGGCAGCAGTTTAAATCTTGAGCAGAACTGTGCAGGAGACTCACAGTCGTGACACAAGCAAATTTTCTCAAACTTCCACATTTTCCCTGCCCTTCCCTCAGAGGATAAAATAGGTCAATTCTAGGTATGAGTGTGAATTTTGTGGTTTGGGCTCTTTGCACAGAATCCAGTCCCATGGTGTCACCAGCAATCACACCACACTGTCTTCACTATAAATTGATCTTCAGACTAATTTTTGTTTCTTCTTTGTACCTCTACAGCAAAGCCCCTCCTAACTTTAGACTGGCTTTCCAGTCTTTCTGCAGTTTATTCTTCCAAAGTCACCATCACCACTATGGAAATGAAGAGAAAGAGTGGGACAGGAAGCTGGTTTTCTCTTACTGGATATGAGGGAGATGAAAGCAATGTCCTAGTTCTGTGGCCTGTGGCAGATTGCTGCCTTTTTTCTTGGCCTTTTTTTTTTAAATTATGGTAACTTTTTTTGATTTTTCAAGAAGAGCAGATTGGATACTTTGGGTATTTTCCCACTGAGTGCATTGAGTTCTGTGTATTTCAATCATATCTTACTGAACTTTTGGACATTGTGTCCTCCAGGAAAACGTAATCTCACAGGAAGCTCTTCCAAGCACCGAGCAATTAGTGAAGTTTTAGCTATCGGGTAACTGACATTCAGGGGAAAACAGTTTCTATTTATTTCTCATTCCCCTTTTAGTCTCCAATTCTTTTGCCCTTTCCAGTTATTTCTTTATTTCTAATGGAAATAAGCATGGAATAGCTTTCTTTGCAAGACATCTTAGCAGCAATTACTTGGTTGGAAACTTAGACGGATACTTAGGAACCTTGCTTAAGTGGAATCCATGGTGGAAGACATCCAGGAAAATCTATTGGCGGCTTAGATTGTACTGAGTAATGTTAGAAGATTTAAGTCTCTCCAGAGATGCTTAAATCTCAACTAGATTCGGCAACTGCAGCATCTGCTGCAGCACTTGTTAAAGATTTTAAAAAAAAAAAAAAGATAAAAGTCAAATAAATTTAAGATATCAATAAACCATGCTAAAGTGCAATATCAATACTCATATGAAAGGTGGAACTGGCAGCATGGAACCTAGAAAGGGAACAAGAGATGTAACTGAAACCATATCAGAAACAAATTTCACCAATGTCAGTCACTAGGCAAAGATTTTCAAATAGCAGGTCCCTGTACAGGTGCATGGAGTATTGGCAACAGAACAAGAAAAGTTCACCTGTGACTCAATTTCACTGGGAAGGAGAGAAAGTTATTGATATAACAAACACAATGAAAACAGTTATGTTTCAGGACTGTCATCCACATATTTGTGCATCTGGAACATATTCTTCTGGGAGCACAAGTAGAGATAAATCCTCATTTGAAGCCTGAAGAAGTCAACAGAAGTCTCTAAATTGACTTCATTGGGTTTTTCACCAAGCCTTTGAGTGGCACATCATGTAAGCAGAAGTCTTAAATGAGAATCAGATTAATTCATTTGGCTTGCACTGTTGTGGACACCTTTCCTAGCATTTTGGATAGGGAAACAGCAAAATTTTTATGAAAATATTTTGCTTTCTTGCAATGCACATGCAGCAAATGTATTGTTAGTGACAAAACCAACAATACCAGGGCCTTACAAAGAGCAAGAAACAACAGAGCCCTGGAGGGATGTAACTCTACCAGAGCTGACCCGTGCATTTAATTTAAACCTGGATCATTTGCTAATCTGGAGCCAGAGTGCCCAGTGCCACGCATTAATAAACCCTCAATGCCCAGTCATCAGGAGGGTGCCACAGGGACTTAAAATACCAATTTCGGGAGCTCAGAAGTTTCATGGTGTTATCCACTATAGTTTTACCTCATTCAGCAGTGCTGAAGTTTCTTTTGGGCTTTCTATGAGTAGGCACTGACCCAGTATTTGGCCTTTAATGAAGAACAGAAGCATTAAATGCTCTAGAGTTTTCCAATAAAGAAGCAAGCCATTACTGAAATTCACTCATTTTATCCTAATAACATTGCATTTCCTGCCAATAGCTTAAAATATGCTGTTATTCTCCCTGAGAAGAAAAAGGTCTTAACTCTAAAATAAGACTCTGGAAATGATATAATATAAACATGTGCTGACATTAATTACTGTAATATTTATCTATAAAACAGATGGTAGTGCTTTCAAAAATGTGTGAGCAATGATCAGAATGAATTCATTAGGCATTTATACTGCTGTCATGTACTTGCATAGGTGTTGCCTTGGACCCTGCTATATGCTAAGGGACTCTTTCTTTTTAAGTAAGGTTTTACCAAACAGATGGAAAACATTATTAACTACTGTTTTCCTTTCTTGTCAAAGATGTTTTGTCTAATCATCGCTATAATTACACATCCACATTGTAGTAAATCATGCTGTATAAACATTTAGAACAGAGTGGATTATTAGGGTGAAATGCAAAGTATTCCAGACATTAAAACAAAACAAATACGGACTGGACTCTGCTGAATAATAACAATTTTCAACATCAAGGACAGACAAAACATAATGTAATAGCTTTGGCTTTTCTTTCTTCCATTTATGTCCCATTATTCTATGTACAGTGTATCCTGGGTGTTTTCAAATGCCTCCCTCCCCTCTCTTTGTGTGAATATTTTAGTGAGGAGACATTTTCCTTTATACAGCAGCTTCCGTCAACATCTTGCTGCCACTGTTTTCTTCTTTCCATTTAACATATGACCACAAGAGCATTCAGGAACAAAGCAGACAACAAGGAAATCTAACGGGGGCCCTTTGTTTCCTAAGGTAGCCACAAAATTTCCATTCTAGTTGAAGCAAGTGCGTTTGACCAGGGTAACCAACTATTTTGGGACTAGATCTGCAGTACTCAACGTTTCCACCTGCAGCTCCACATCTGTCAGGGTCAGAATCACAAAATATCAGCATGAACAACTGCATTTCTGTCCGGCTTGTGAGTCCACTCAAATGCTGTGGCAGTCCTGCTTTGGGTCACAACCTCAGTTTGGGAATTGCTGGCATGGGTGGTGGTTCGGCGCAGTTCACACCACACATCTGTGCTTGGCCCTATTTGGCCAAGCAGCAAGTGCAATGGAGATGCATTTGATTTAACATGTATGGTGCCTGTATTTGTGCTAATCATCCTTTAAAGTCAGTGGAAAGAAATAGGAGCTTTTATGGCGCTGGATTAATTGACTGTACTGACAGGGTGAATTCTACTCTGGTGCCCAGATCTTTCTACTTCAAGGCTCTCTGAACTTCTAGGATTTAAAAGGTTCTACTTGAAAGTAATCTCTTCCTGTTATCCCAAAGGCTTGTGAATATTGTCTTACAGTGTCAGAAAATTGAGTTATTCTCCTTCTGTAGACATCACAAAAGGCGTTCGTTCAATTGTTACAGACAAAATTCAGATTCTATCAGAGACTGGTGGAACATTTATTGCATCTCACATATGGTTAACACTTGGTAAACAAAAAATACCTTAACACTCTGTACAATTTCAGGACAATTTTCACATTTTCTTTTCTAAGAGTCAGGCTGCATCGACATTTTCCCCTTCTAACTTAGTTAAAGGTTACTGCACCAGCTGTTTCTTGCAAGATCAAAAATTTATGATAGCTATAGAAGGTATGGCCAGACACTAAAATACAAAAAGGTTTCATTGGGTTTAGACCTTTTCTGCATACTTTTGCATCCAAAATAGAATTGTGCAGTGTCTTGCTATTCCTGAAAGACACTATTGCCAACTGCAGAACTAGCAGAATATCAGTGATACTGGTCAAATAAAGTTGGTTTACAGGGGAGCTAAAATACTAAAAAAAAAAACCCAAACAAACCCCACAAGGAGAGATATAAGTAACTGTGGGAGTTTCAGTGGGAGTCAAAATCTGCCTCTACAGAACTGATTCAGCAAGCAACAATGGCTTGATCCCTTGGTCTTCTGTGGTTCAATATCAAGATCTACTTAAAGGATAAAAATGCCAGAGTCTTTTTTTTTTAAAAAAAAAAAAAAGCCCAGGAAAGACAGATTTAACTCTCATGATATTTCCAAAGAAATAAGTGTAATTTTCCTCCTTGTGTCAATCCTGCTTTTGTTCCTATTTAAAAAAAAAAATAAATTCAGCAGTACAAAGCAATGTTTTACTGCTGCAGATTAATATATTTCTATCTGCAAACATTTACATAGTATGTCGGAAATTGGTCATGGCTTAGATTTTATCAGTGACATTCTCTTTGTTGTAATTCCATACTTTGCCTGAGGAAAACCAAGGGTACAAGGTTGGTTATTTCTACAAGCTGATTACAAAGTCTGCAACAAATTGTGATAGTTAGGGCTTGATTAGTGTCTGCAACAATATAAAAACTCATGCAAATTGTTACTACATCAAAAAAGGTTGATCATCAGTAGATCTGTTACACCTTTCCACAGATGCATTTTTTTACAACTTCTACAGGGCATACCTCAAAAGCCTACCTTCTTAGCTCTCCTGCGTGGGTGGCAGAGGGTTTACTCAGTTTAGTTTTGCTATGTTGAAATGACCCCACAGTACTACAATGCCATGAGCTGGCAAGGCAGTAGGTGGTTAATGTTGCTCTTTCAAAGCACATTAAGGCCACTGCAACTTTCCTGGCTCAGGAGATGCATTTCCAGCTGCTGCTTTGCCCTGCCAGTATTGCACAAGGACTGCCCCATGTCTTCACCCTTTGTGCCCAATACCGCACTGTGGTGAGGTTGACCAGATGACAGCTCCCTACTTAAATCCTGGTGCACGGTTAGGATCAGTCTGTCTGCAGTGGCGTGCTCTTAGGGTCATGTTAGAGCACACTCTAACCTTTCAGTAAACACTGTTAAGTATTGCCATGCCACTTATTTCTACCGACAATCATGCAGAGGTTTGGCACATTGTGCCTTCTGGAAAAAGTGGATATTCAGGATGTCTTTGTGACGAACCACTGAAGTTGTGAAAGGAAAAGCTAAGAAATGTCACACTTGGTACACAAATCATGCCACATGAAGAGTATCTCATGAAGGCTCTGTCATGCTATGAGAAAGCCAAGGACAAAACCAGACCTCTGGCTGCTTTGAAGCCACCTGTTTGTATTGGAACAAGCTGGACAATTTGCGGAGTCACTCTCATGTCACATTTTAAAACTGACATCAGTGAGCTACCAAAGCTATCAAGGACACTGGGACTGACTGATAACAGCAGGATCTCATTCTATACCAGAATGTCTTTGATACAAAGTCTATGGCAGGAAGAAAATAAAACAGCGCTAACCCCTCACCTGGCCACACTGATGGGGAAGCTTCCCCTGGTAAGTACTGTTCTGTCACATAGTGGAGCAGATCTATGGACCCTTCTGGAGCATGCATCTATTAATAATTTTCTTGTTACTGTGGTAAAAGGGTTTCTATGATGCTGCTGGACTATTCTATTTATAAGCTCCTAAGAGGTATGATGATGATATATGATGGTAAATATTATATGACTGGTGTTTAGGGCTAAACTCTTTTTTTTCGTGCTATATGGATGTTGCTGTTTTGGGCAGATTTGAGCCACTAAATAGCCTTTTCAATTTTGAAAGAGTATGAGGGAGGTATCACGACAAAAAGTGTTACGAAAATGCTGTCTGACTTCTTTCCACAGACCTCTCCTCATTTCTTTCTGTCAGCTGTCAGTCATAACAAACTCTTACCACCAAAATGTAGCTGGGGACGTGGATCAGGAGTGGTTGTAGGTGAAGGAGCTGTTTAAGACACCGCTGCTGTAAGAAAGCAAAAGTTCTCAATCATCCAGCCGTCTGACTCTCTCTCTCAGTTTGCCTTGGATGACACAAAAAGGCACATATATTCCTCTTCTCTTCAGTACACCAACTTCAATAATATTACCTTATACTGAAAATTATTGAGGATTGTGATAATGAGACATAATTTCAGCTTGCTTGTTTAATAGTTGGGCTAGTGTCCTGATTCTCCACAGAGAAGGATATGGAGCTGAGTGTAAAAGCCTCATCCTGATCTCACAGCTGACCCAGCAAAGGCCTTCTCTGTGGCCCAAGTGAATGTAGGAAAGAAATGGCAGATACTGAGTTAGGTCCTGGGAATCACGAGGAGACAAACAGCCATGCCTGAAAATATGCTCTGACAGGACCTTCTTGCATTCATGGCACTTGCTTTACAGCCTGCACAGAGTGTAGGTGCTATGAGCAGCTCCTTCCCACTGAGATTATGGAGTTTGGAGAACAGAGACTTTGGGGGACAGACCTTCGAATCTTCGATTCTACAAAGGGGCTTATGCCTTGGCATTTGACTTCCTGAGTTTCCAGAAGGATGGCAGGGAGGAAAACCTGGGGTGAAAGTCAGTGCACACACCTCAAGTTGGTTAGCTCCTTACTGTAGGAAGAACTCGGCAAAGTTTCAGCTAGTAACCAGATTCACCTGAGCAGTGAGGGGGGCCCACCCAGTGGGTGCTGCAGAGGTGAGCTCTGCACCCACTGCTGCTGAGCTCCATGGCTTCACTCTTGTCAGGGAGTTCTGCAGGCAGCAACACTGCTGCTACCAGGTCAGCAGCAGAGCCCTTTGCTACCAGCTGGGGACCTCAAAAGCAGGATGGCAGAAAAGGCAAGTGACTTAAAAATGTTTCCCATGCTAGTGTCTAGGTAATGTGCTCTTTCCTAGTATTGTCGTTGCTATTTTCGTTACTATTTTCCTACTGCTACCACCATTGATGGGGTATGGGCTAGTACCACTGAAAAAAACACTACAAACCCAAAATCTGTTAGGTTTGCTCTAATGCTAAGCTTTTGGCAGACTGTCAAATATATCGCTAGAAACTGCCAGCTCCAATAGTGTTTTCTCCGTGCTAGCCAGTAAGAGATCAATAGCAGTGCTAATCGTGAATGTAAGGAGAGATCATAAGAGAGCAGTAAAACAAGGGAAATTGTGAATTTCACCTGTCATTCTTGTTGATTCTGGATGGTTTCCGCTAGTAATTTCATAACACATCATGAATTTCCATAAGGCAGAGGGCCCAGCACATGCATAAAGAACTTTTGGAATTTTTGCCCGTAGGGTTGAATGATTAATATAGAGAAAAAATTTGATCTAAGGAAATACAGGCTGAGATTGCAGTAGGGGACAATTAGCCATCTGGACTCAGGTATTACAGGTCGTCTGGTAAGCCCCAGCACAGTGCAGATAGCTGTAACCTCCACACATGAGCAGACAGGCCCTGTGGTTGCCCCGGTAGCCTCTTTAGCTGCTGTTCAGTAACTCTTTAGCTTCAGTAAAATGACTCCAGGCCTCTGCCAGTGTGAAACCAGGCACATGTCCTGGCAGCTGAGTTCAGAGGTTACCTATACGTACACTAGGAGTATGCCGAGACTGCAGGATGGACTAAATGATGCAGGATTAGATTCATATAACTGCATTTCAATATTTGCACCAGTGTGTCATGAAGTACAGCAGAGCCATTGATTTCTCCGGGGTGCCAGCCAGTGGGAGCACTGCAGGGATAGGACACAATTGGGGAGAAGAAAGGGCTCCTATTCCCCCTCAGCAGCCTCCCCCAACCTTCTGTGCTCAGCATGAAGTTCAGAGCAAAAGGTGAAAGACTCTTCAGTGTTTCTGTGCTGGGAGGACATTTGTCAGGAGATGGGGCTGATGCCAGGACTGAGGAGGAAGCAACCAGGAAAGAAGCTTCCAGACAGTAATTATAAAACAATCCCAAAGAGCAGACTTTAGACAGATCACTTTAGATCATAGGAAACAATTTATGAACCTATCATGTTCTGGTTTTTACTAGACTGAATGCTGAGGACACAGACAGTATATGATCAGGTTTCTTCACCAACGCATGTATACATACCGCTTGCTGTGATGGGAGGTGATATGCTAAGCTGCCGATTTCAGATGTGCAAAGGTATAGGGCACAGAAAAAAAACCCTAAGGATGACACTGTTTATACAGTGAAAGGTTTACTTAGCTAGGACTAGGCACTCAAACTTTTAAAAGATAGGGTAGAAAAAGCCACATTATAATACTTTTGATAAAAGGTAGTATAGATTTTACAGAATTAGGAGGAATAGCTCATATATTTTTACAGAAATATTTTGTGTTGTATTTCATCTGTAATGAAACTAGAGGAACTATGGAAAGAGGTCTGTCCAGCCCTTGATTGCTTACTTAGAAGAATTATTATATAATTTATATACAGACCATGTCTCATCTCAGGCAATGTACTTTTCTGTCATTCATTCAGACACACACAATTATAATATATCCAGGCTGATCAGAGATGTATTCTGTGGCGTGATCAATATGCATGTTGAACCAGCTTTAGAAGGGAAGTGCAAAGTCCAAAAGCTGTAGAAACAATAAATAAAACATCACACTACCAGAAGATGACAATTTTATTTTACTTGTTATTCATTCCTCAATTTATCCCTCAAGAGTTCAAAAAGTTCAAGCAATTTCTATACTTTTGGAGTTCTACTGTAGCAGAAAATAATCTGTGATCCTTTACAGAGGTTTATTAGTTCAAAGTTTCTGAATTCTGGATGCCTGCTACACTTGAAATATTTAAATAGTCAATGTGAAATTCTTCTTCTGACATCTATTAGCAAAACAATAGTTAATGATCTAGTACACAGTGGTGATAAGCATCTCTGTTCTTAGCAAGTCGTCAAATTTTATCAGTCTTTGAACAATTTTCATAAAAACTTTTATTTTTTTCCTTACAATCCTGTTTTTACTTGGATTGTATCAGTCTCCACATCACCACTCAAGAAAAATTAAACTAGACAACAAGCTTGGAGTTGTATATACCCCTGAAGTAATTTAAAAAACAATGGAAGATTGTATCACCTGTGGATATATGATCTGCTTGCTATGAACTCCCAGGACACCGCAGTGAGCTCAGTAGTTTATGTGATGTCTAGAGGAGATGTCATCCACTGCCCAAAGCTGCTGGTTCCTGTTTCATTTACACAAGGGTATTACTAGGCGATATAATTTTGATGATGCAATGTTTGCAATTTTGTATCCTGTTTCCATAGTTTTGGTGGGTGGAATTCCTAGGCTGAAATTACTTTTGCATGGTTGAATTAATCTCTCCCTTTAAAAATGGTTGTTTTTATCACTTGGCTGCAGAATCTAAAATAGCAGTACTCCAAGCAGATGGCTATCCTCTTTGTCACAAGACAGAGATTCTGCCTTACAGGTTCTATTTATGTGTCAAGGTAGATCTTAGTGGTAACTATTTGCTTGTATAAATATTTGCACAAATTATCCCGGGAATAAAGTTTAGCTAAAAATGGAAGAAAATTGGTAGAGATAAAAAGTCCTTTTTTCTGCTTTATTTACATAATTCAGATGGAGAAGTGCAAGCTGCTGTAATAGTACACTGCTGTGGAAGTAAAGGTATTTTCCTATACACATAAAGCTTACCAATTTCCTATTGACTGCACAACCTGAAATCGTCTAAATTCATGCTGAGTGAGGACTGCAGGAATGGCTCAAGCAGACCTAAGACTGTGCTGCCACTGACGGGGGGACCCCCTCACCCCCTTTCGTTATGTGCTCCTGCCACTTCACCTGCACTACCTCTGCCCATATAGTGCAGCCATGGGGGAGTGAGCCCGACCTGCTGATCTGACAGAAACCTTCCTTCTGCAACATTTGTTTTCAATCAGGAATCAGAGCTTTCCCGCTGCACATGATCAGGCGACAGTGGGAGCATGTACCTGTGAGTGGGAATGAAGTCCCCACTTTTGGCAGCAGAATGGTCTCGGAGAGGCTTCTGCAGCCTCTGGAGTGCTCCCTGGGTGCCTGTGCTGTGGAGGATGTATTAAGACTGTTTGGGCAGCTAATAAAGCCACCCCTTAGCTTTAGTCAAAACAAGATTGTAGGAGCTGCACAAACTCTTTTCTTCATGTGGTAGCACCTAAATCATGTAACTCATTTGTTGTATTGGCAAGTATATTTCTCTCCTGAAAAAGTGCTGCTGAGGAATAATGGATTAGGAAGGAGGCTTTTATTTTGAGAGATGAGAGAATAATAACATGACATGCTTCCTAAAATATAGATGGTTATAATCTCAACTTTTGCCCTGGACCTCTTCAATCTCTTGTATAAGTTAATAATTAAACCATGCTTTATTTTTGGTTAAGAGTCTATTACCCTTTAAAGCCTGTAGTCCTCTGTAACATCTAGGCAGACCTTGCCTGCTCCTTTCGTGATAAATTTGAACATCTGAACTACAGAGCAGGATGAGGCTCGTTTTGTTTATACTATTTGAATTGATAGGATATTTTTACTAATAGCCACACATCTTAATTTAGCACATTTTTATGCAAGGAAGAAAAACTCCTCTAATTTTGTTTCTTGAAAGGGTAAATCCTGGAACCTGCACTCAGCCTGATCACTCACCCCGGTGGAAGGGCCTTTCCATGGGAGCTGTGGGGAAAAAGAACCTTTCCTATGTTGCTAGTACAGTCTCAGGGCTACATTAGCTTGTGCAGCTAATCTGTTGCAACTCCATGGAGTTAGTGAGGGAACGGCTGGCAGATCTGGGCTGCCCTGTTCTCCTTAGTAGCAATAACAGCTGGCAGACCATGCCCTTGCACCCTCTGCTCCCAAAGCTTTCAGACCATGTAGTGTCTCCTTTTGCTGTTCCTCAGATGTCACAGGCAGCGCAGCAGGACCATGCCTTCAGCTTGTGTTGAGGAAGAGGTAGGATCTGATTGAGTTTGACTAGAATATGATCTTAGCAGACAATGCAACTTTAGAATAAAAGGATGTTATGAAGAAGTATCCAGTATTACTTACGTCTGTAACACAGGAAGTGCTTTTCACATGTCAGCTAGTAGCCATCTGCCGCTGTGCCCTGCGAGCAGAAAGCTTATGGTGTCTAAAGGTCAAAAGGAAGTTTTCTAATATCAACTTTCTTTGCTTTTGTAGTGCTTATAAGACACAATCCAGCATATGGTGCTAAAGTTTCACACTATTTCTGCCTCACAGTATGGCTCTATAGCAATGTCTGCCTCTTTCAGGATGCTTTCCATCACTAGAAATGTTCTGTAAAGGAGCTTATTTTCTTGTTCCAAATTTACAGATGAAGAAAGGAAGGTAATAACAACATAAATACATAATGTCATTTTCATAGGTCATCCAGCCAACTGCCTTACAATTGAACCCTAGCCACCAAACCCCCATGGTGTGATCTAGCCACTGTATAACAGGGTCTTCCCTGTGTGTACTCAGCCAGAGTGGTACAGCTGTTGTTTGTATGGGAAGTCGCAGCACATGAAACATCCTGTAGCCATGCTCAGGGACAGGTTGTTTATTTTAAACAGAAAGGGTAAAATAATAAGAAGCGCTAAGCAATTTTAAGAGCTTTTGCACATGTATTTAAGAAAGCATACTATTATAGAACATGTGCTTGCTTATTTGGCTAGAAATCAGGTCGTTGCTTAGATTTCAAGGCAGGGAGAGTTTCTGATCTGTTCAGACCTTTCTATCTGGTTGAAAAACCTCCTCTGGTTTCCCAACTAGCCTCCTCTGTATTATCTCCCCTGCACAAATTGTTCTCCACAGTAACCCTTGTATCCTGACCTCAGGCCACAGCTCTGCCCATTTCCAAGATCTCTCCAGCTAGGTGAGCTCTGCCAAGACTTCTCTGAGAACAGCTCTACTCTAATTCTTTCCCACATTCATGTTTCTTCATATTAAGAAGTTGAAATTTTCTGATAAATTACATAATCCTTCATAGAGAAGCACACAGAAATATTATACTCAAATAGCTCAAGATGCTGACTGTTGGTTGTCATTAATAAATTAGTCTCCAGCTATTTTTGAAAATAAAGAAAAACTATGGGCCATTTTTGCCTATACAAGTCCATGAACATACCCTGAATAGCAAAACATTATGTAAAAATACTTCCCTATGCATCACATTGCGCATTCTCCATTCAACACAACACACTGAATCAGATTAAATGAACAAAAACTTACTGAAAATACGTGCTTGCAATTGCTTGTTCAGTGAGTCTTAAAACATTAAGCAACATAAGGCGATGCACCAAGAAAGCACAGTTGAGACCAAATTTAAAAAAAAAAAAAAGGAAAGAGACAAAACCAAGAGAGACTAAAAAACCAGGAATTACGAGCAAGGAATCACTGCAGAGCATGAAGGAAACAGACTGAATGATATGTGAGAGGAAACCATTATGACTTTGTTCTGCTTATACGGCAATCACTGTGAGATTTATTAGTAGTTCCCCAGGAGCAGGACTAAATCCTGTATAAGTGGGTAGTAAATGAAATCAAGAGGTCTGATACTGGACTACTAACAGTTTACATCCGCTCATGCTCAGTGCGTGCATTCAGATATTACAACATATACAGATTCAAAATAACAAAAGCTTATGATTAAATTGTACTGTAAAAAGTTGCTAGGTTCCTGGAAGACAATTCAACATCAATGGTTTTTTTTTTTTTTTCCTTATGGAAAAAAATCTAATAGTTTGTAATAGCATGTGAAGAATTTCTCTAATTTCACAAACTAGAGTTGCATGTAAATGTATTGAAACAGACTATAAACCTCAGAAATTATCTGCAAGTAAAAAACTTCATATGAACTTTGTCGTGCTGACATTTCAGTCAAGAAGAGATTAATTTCACTGATTTTAACAGGAGCTGAAAAAAAGCCAAAATGTGAAGTGAAAGTAACTCTTTATATTCAATGCTAAAGATGAAAAAGCACCACTGTATTGTCTACTAATAACTGAACAACATTATGGACCTGAAATTCACAGAAAAACCATCACCCAAGCAAACTCAAAAGCCCACAGAAGCCCAGAACCCCTGACTGTCCATGGAAAAGCCAAATAACACGTTTGCTGAAATGCAATAGCAATAGGTATTAATGCATTGTCAAATATTAGTCACGACAGAGATACAGACATTGTGCGTTGAAAAAATATTTTGTTTGAGGAAGGTGCAGAGATTATTAAAAGGTCACAGAAAACAGGAAATGACTCATATTGCAGGACTTCAACATCTCCTGCCACTGACAGGGGTGAACATACTGTGCCTCATCAGTTCAAATTGTAATGGGGATGATTTAAACCTGTATTATCTTGTTAAAACAACTGTGAATGCAAAGGATACATAAGATCAAAGGATCAAATGTATATGAGATCTGCAAAAGTGCTTCCAAAGCTCAGTGCGCTTCTAGGACTTGAGGTGGAAAGCTCAAGTGACAAAAGGAAACCAAAGGCTTTAAAGTCCTTTAGCAAATACTAAGTATCAATTCGTAATTGAAACGCTTGTGGGAAAAACTACTTTGACACAATGGATGGCTGATCACGGAACAAAAGATCTTAAAGGCTGAGTACAAGACCTCGGGGACTGTAGTAGTATACCCAAAGACTAAATGACAGATCTAAAAACTGTAACTTCATTCAGGTTACTGGACGCACTATAAACACAGGATTGAGCAGATGAAACCAGAGAATCAAGGGGAAGTATTACAGTGATGCAGGAAACCCAGTGGAAAAGTAATCTTTTCAAACCCATGGGAAACAAAAAAAACCTATGTGTAACTATGTATATTGTATAACAGAGGAGGATTAGGTGAAAGACAAGGAATAATCCTCTCATGCCAGGAAAATTCAGTCATCTAATTCAAACTCCTGATCCAGAAGAAAATATTTTGGTTTGTTTGAAAGTGTTTTGGCTTACATGTTGTCATGAGGAGATGACAACAGATTGTACTTAAATGTTGCCATCCAGGATGTAAAGGCTGATCACTATTTGGAGGCAGATATCACTGAGAAAAACTCCATATGTTATAGGGAAGATTCTTGCCTGCGTAAGTAGGGCTAGTTTTCTCTTTCAACAATTTCAGAAGCCCTGTGATTTTGCAGAAATGAATACAGTTGGGCCCCGTTCTAATGAAAGCCTCCAGGCATTTGTGCAGTGGAAATATAGAAATAATAGGAAATCAGTACCTCATCTTGGTATTAAGGAGGCTTGCTCATTTACTGGCACTGTTTCTTATCAGATGAGAAGGAAAAAGATTATGAATATGAGCTGTAGATTCCCATTGTAATTTTTGCAACAGTATAAGGGTACTATTGACATCACTACATTTTGACTGTGTCCATCTACGTTTTGGCTTCAGTTTCAAATGGAGATTATATTTTGCCTTGCTTTCTCTTCTAAATTGGTCTTCAAGGTTGATGTGTTACACAGTTTCTGGCTTCTGCCTCAAAGAGCTGTACTTCAGTGGTTGTTAAAGGGCCTCCTACGAAGTTTACAGATAACACTCAGGAGAAAGGGATTATACAAATATATTATAAAATCATTGTAATTTTTTATGATAGACTTGACAGCAAGAAATACTGACTACCTACACCTCTTCTTAAAAGGGAGTTGCAACAGATTATCAGCATGCCTCAACAGAAAATTTCATAATAACAGCACATTCTAAGTGCAAGAGAAATGTGATGAAAGTGCAAAAGAGTTACTCAACCACACTACTGCAAATCCTTCCAAAACCCTGATGTGCTGCAGTTTTTATGAGGGAAGAGCTAATGATGCACAATGTTTGTTATTATGCTGCCATGGCCACCTAGTGAGGAACGTGCTCTAAGAGAAAGTCAAATAAAGACAGCACAGTTACACTAACCTTGGCATAAGCGATCTGTTGGACAGAGAAACAAAGATTCCTTTGCCGAGTACGTCGGTGGATGAAACAAGCTGTGCTCTCGAAGGAGAGGAGGATGCCACATTCTTTGTGCTGTATTTCTTTTTAATGCCTGTGCATTCATAGTGATGCCCAAACTTTGAAGGTACTCCATCTGCTGGAGGTATTGCCAGAGATAGATGGCCCATCATGTACCAAATGCCCATTTCCACTGCCTCCCTTTGCCACATTCATGCTACCATAAAGGAACTGCAACATGGCTTCTCTCACAGGTTTTTACATTCTATCTTATCAGCTTGTGTGTTGGGGCAACCTTTCATAGAATCATAGAATCATTATGGTTGGAAGAGACCTCAAAGATCATCAAGTCCAAACGTATACCTGATGCCACCATGCCCGCTAAACCCACTAAACCATGTCTTGAAGCACCACATCTAAACGTTTTTTGAACACCTCCAGGGATGGTGACTCCACCACCTCCCTGGGGTGGAGTCAATGCCTGACGACTCTAACAGTGAAGAAGTTCTTTCTAATGTCCAGCCTGAACCTCCCCTGGCACAACTTGAGACCGTTTCCTCTTGTCCTATTGCTAGTTACCGGGGAGAAGAGACCAACCCCCACCTTGCTACAACCTCCTTTCAGGTAGCTGTAGAGGGCAATCAGGTCTCTCCTCAGCCTCCTTTTCTCCAGACTAAATAACCCCAGCTCTCTCAGCCGCTCCTCGTAAGACTTTTTCTCCAGGCCCTTCACCAGCTTTGTCGCTCTTCTCTGAACACGCTCCAGCGCCTCAACGTCCTTGTAGTGAGGGGCCCAGAACTGGACACAGTATTCAAGGTGCGGCCTCACCAGCACGGAGTACAAAGGGATGATCACTGCCCTAGTCCTGCTGGCCACACTGTTTCTGATACAGGCCAGGATGCTGTTGGCCTTCTTGGCCACCTG